>NC_092727.1:120932340-121161912 GCF_047496885.1 Scyliorhinus torazame
ACCCGCCCCCCGCCCCTTGCAAAGCTACACTCACAGGCTGGGTTTCACAATTATCAAAGCTGTTTTGCTTAGGTTTGAAGACTGTTATGCAGCCACACCCAACATTCGACAAAAAAAATGCTGGAGCTTCACAGAAAATTATGACTTATTTTTCAACAACACAAATCATAAAAGCTCTTTTAGTTAAAAAAAAACATTGAATGGGTTGGCCTTCCTGGAGACAACCCATAAACGTTTGTTTCGTGCTGAGGGAAATGTTAAAAAATGTTAACATAATTGCCTAAAGAACCAGAGGAAAGAAGAGAAGATTTTTTTTTGCACAGCAAGTCGTGATCTGGAATGCGCTGCCTGAAAGAGTTTTGGAACAGATTCAGCAGTGAGGTGGCTTTCAAAAGGCAAAGAAATCGGGACTGGAGGGAAAAAGGAATGGAAGCCATTGGGCATATCTTTCAAATAGCTGGAACAGGTCTGATGGGCTAATTAGCCTCCATCTTTAAGTTCAATAAAAGAATAAGTCACTTCCCTTCATTTGTTGGCACCATGAAGAGTTTTCAAAAAATAAATTGTGAAAAATTCCTGCATTTAGCTCATTCCTGGCTTACTCCAGGACTCACATTAAAACGAGTAGCTTTCACAACCTGAACTCTCCCAAAGCCAGGAGCTGGGTTTCTTTGGCTGCACCCGCCCGGCGACGGGAAATTCCCGCCCCAGGTCAATGGACCTTTACATGGTCTGCGGCAATCCTGCAGCGGACATGACCAAAGAATCCAGCCCTTATGTCATTTTAGGTGGGTTTGGCAGGATGTCTCCTGTCGGCGTTTTGGGTGAGATCCACACACACCTAGGGCTGGATTCTCCGTTATTGTGACTATGTTCCCACGCCAGCGTCAAAACGCTGGACATTCACGCCAGAAGAACTGGCGTGGAAGGGCCACATATTCCTAACCCTGCAGGGGACTAGCAAGGACTTGGCGTGGACCTAGCAGCTTTTGCTGCAGATACAGGCCCCCGCACCTCCGGGTCAGAGGTTACGCATGCGCACGGCGGTGGCCTCCAGTGGCCACGGCGTGCTCCATGGCGGACCTGGACCGCGGAGCTGGACACTGAAAATAGACCCTGATTGGCCGCTCGCCCGACCCTGACTGCCCGCCCAAACATTGCCCGGCCGCGTATAAGGCCCCCCTGCTCTCCGATCGGCCCACCCCCAATCAGGGCAGCCGTGGACTTAGTTTGCAGCTGCCACGCCAGTTTCCCAACCGTCAGGACCACAGTAGATCCACGCCGTCGGGACTTCGGCCAGTCGGGGGCGGAGAATGGCGGAGCGTGCCTCCAGCATGGCCCCAGGTAGGTGCTAGGCTGCGCGGTGTACTCTCCGAGTATGCCGCTTTTCAGGGCCCGCAGAATCAGGGATCTGGCGTCAGTCCCAATTCCGTGGCGGGGAAGTGGATTCTCTGCCCCGACGCCGGCCGCTATCTTGGCGTCGGGGTGCGGAGAATTCAGCCCTTAGTCCTTTTTTGGGCCTTGGGGAGTTTCTCCCCAGTCGAGCACACACCGAGAGCACGATTCTCCCTAAAGGGAACAAAGTCCCTTAGCGAGCGCATTGAATAAGGGGCCTGATCGCAGAACTCGCGACCGAGGCTGCACATAACCCTGTTTCGTACAGTGGGGAGCTCCGCTCACCAGAACTCCCCATGTAGCAAGAGATGGGGCCGCCATTTTTAAATGACATCCTGATCTCCAAGACCCCTGAAACAATCCCTGACCTCCACCCAGCCCGAACCCACTATGGGAGGACCCCCCCCCCCCCCCCCGCCTCACCCACAGCCCCACAACACCCACGCTGGCAACCCCTGCCCGATCGCATGAGCAAAAACGAAGCCAGCTTGCACCGTGGAAGTGTCAACCCGGCCGTACCCATGCCGGCTGGAAATGACACCTGGGAGTGCCAGGCTGGCATCAAGGTGGCATCAGCAGTGCCAGGTCACCACCCTGCCCAAAGGGCATGCCGTTCCATTGCGTCCTCATGTGAGGGGACCAGTGCTGAATAGCACTCACCCGAGTGTGGTGATCTCTATGTGTGCATGTACACAAGGGGTTAATGTGTCATCAGTCGCACCACATGATCACTAGAGGGCCGGACCAACAGGGGTAGAAAAGGCAGCGACATTGGGGCTCGCTCTCTCTCTTGGGTGCATGTGGTCAAAGTAACAGCAGACTAGTTTAGAATGGCCAGTGGAGTTACATATAGTTACCATAGTTAGATCTTGTTAACCTTATCACTAGTATCAAAGTTAAAGTAAAGAACTCATGTAAATATTGTTGTAGTTACTCAATAAACCTTTTGTTACTACTGGAAGAGTTTGAATCTTCTTCATCGGGATTCAGAATACCTCATCACTAACCCAGGTTTGAGTAGCACATGTTACCTACCACGCAGGTAATCATTGAGCGCAACAGCAACAACAAAAACAACATGGAGCGCAACAAGAGCAACAAAAACAACACGAAGCACTGCAGAAACAAGAACAACGACAGCAACATCAAAAACTACAAGCACAACAACAAAAACTACAAGAACAACAAACACAACAAGAAGCACAACAAAAACAGAAACAATGAGCACGATGAGAAAAACAACAAGAACAACAGCGAAAACAACAAAAACAGAAACAATAAGCATGACAAAGAAAACAACAAGAACGACAATGAAAATGACCAAGACAGAAATGACAACAATGAAATAACGACCTGTACAACATGGTACAACTCTGCACATGAAGGACAATGCCACAGCACGCTGCAAAACAATGGCAAGAGTACAAACATGCCATGGCATGGCAACAAATCTCACAAATTCACATTTGCTCCACAACAAACAAGCAAACCAGCTGTCAAGTAAGGTGACATACAGAATCAACACCACAAACACAGGAAAAAGTCCAGGTCAGCCAACAAAGATGACATACAGAATCAATATCACAAACACAAGAAAAAGTCCAGGTCAGACAACAAAGATGTAACACAGAATCGCTACCACAAGCATAGAAAAAGAAAAGCATAAATCAGACTCACAAAATTTTTTTAAAATTAAGGCTGGGCATAATCGTCAAGATCATCACAACTTGTACATAATGTCATTTGTCTACCTATTTTATGCAAGCAAAAAACAAAAACTTAAGAGACTAAATGTATTAACATTTGACGGACTAACTCATTGATTTTCTGTAATGCATTTGCAAGCTGCATCCATTATGTTTTGTTCAATTTTCTTTACAACGTACAGAAAATATGTAACACGAAAAAAAGGGGGATGTGGTGATCTCTATGTATGCATGTACACAAGGGATTAATGTGTCATCAGTAGCACCACATGATCACTAGAGGCCGAATCAACAGGGTATAAAAGGCAGCCACATTGGGGCTCGCTCTCTCTCTTGGGTGCACGGTGATCAAAGTAACAGCAGACTAGTTTAGATGGCCAGTGGAGTTACGTATAGTTACCATAGTTAGATCTTGTTAACCTTATCACTAGTATCAAAGTTAAAGTAAAGAACTCATGTAAATATTGTTGTAGTTACTCAATAAACCTTTTGTTACGACTGGAAGAGTTTGAATCTTCTTCATCGGGATTCAGAATACCTCATCACTAACCCAGGTTTGAGTAGCACATGTTACTTACCACGCAGGTAACAAAACACCGAGGTCTCTGAGGTGAGGAGGTTGAATCCCAAAGCCTCAGGCACCTCGGGAATTTGCACAGTAGAGTGAGACTTACTGCCTCATTCTAATATGCAGATTTGCCAAAAAGTGATCCCGTCCATTGTGGATCTCGCGTGGTGTGGCGAGCCGGGTAGATCCTGGGACCGGGGTCTCCCGGTTTTCATCGACTGCACTGCATGGATTTGCTTTTCGGGCAGCATGGCCATAGGATCGCGCCCATAGAGTTAAAAAAATATATACTTTTAGTTTCATCCTTTTTCACATTTTCATCCAAATTTACTCCCATCAACAATCAACGGTAACAAATAAAATGACAATCCCCGGCCAACAATCCCTTCCTCCCACCAACCCCCAAACAACCCTCAACCTTTTAAATACAAACATCAAAGAAAAAGAATCAGGGATCCACCATCCAGCCATACATAGTTACTAACAGCATACGCAGTCCAACCCCCCCCCTCCCCTCCTCAACCCCCTCCCCCAACCTCACCTAATGTTCAATGTCATCCAATTCTTTGAAGTGCATAAGCCCATGAATTGTAGAACCCTTCCATCCTTCCCCTCTACTCAAACTTCACTTTCTCGAGTGTTAAGAACTCCAGCAGACCCCCCCCCCCACCCAGCCCCGCCAAGGCATAGGGTGGAGAAACTGACCTCTACCCTAACAGGATCCACCTTCGGGCGCTCATCGAGGCGAAGACTAAGACATCTGCCTCCATACCCGCTTCCAACCTCGGCCGATTCGATACCCCGAATATGGCTTCCAGGGGACCCGGTTCAAGTTTCATGCGCACCACCTACGGGATTACCCTGAAGACCCCCCCTCCAATGCCCCTCCAGCTTTAGACAGGATCAAAACATATGAACGCGATTGCGGGAACCCGCCACACTAATCACAAACATCCTCTACCCCCTCAAAGAGTCGGCTCATCCTCGTCTTTGTGAGGTGCGCCCCAGACACCACCTTCAGCTGTATCAGCCCCAACCTCGCGCATGAAGTTGAAGCATTCACCCTCTGGAGTACCTCACACCACAACCCCTCCTCCATGCGCTCCCCCAACTCTTCCTCCCACTTTGACTTAATCCCCTCCAGCAATGCCTTCTCTTCTCCCTGAATCGCCCCATAAATCGGCGACACTAGCGCCCATAGAGTTTAAGGGAAGGGGGGTTATGCTGGAACTGTATAAAATTTTGGTTAGGCCACAGCTGTAGTATTGTGTGCAGTTCTATAATCCACATCATAGGAGGGATGTGATAGCACTTGAAAGGGTGCAGAGATTTACCAGGATGTTGCTTGGGCTGGAGAGTTATGGGCGGCATGGTTACACAGTGGTTAGCACTGTTGCTACACAGCGGCAGGATCCCATGTTCGATTCCCGGCTTGGGTCACTGTCTTGTGCGGAGTCTACACGTTCTCCGTGTATCTGTGTGGGTTTCCTCCGGGTGCTCCAGTTTCCTCCCACAAGTCCCAAAAGACGTGCTGTTAGGTAACTTGGACATTCTGAATTCTTCCTACGTGTACCCGAACAGGCGCCGGAATGTGGCGACTAGGGGCTTTTCACAGTAACTTGATTGCTGTGTTAATGTAAGACTACTTGTGACAATAAAGATTATTATTATAATTTTAGCTATCAAGAGAAATTGGATAGACCAAGGCTGTTTTCCTAGTAGCAGAGGGGACTGAGGGGGACATGATTGAGATGCATAAGATTGTACGGGGCATAGACATAGTAGACAAGAAGAAACATTCCCCTTGGTGGAGGGATCAATGACCAGGGGGCATAGATTTAAGGTGAGGGGCCGAAGGCTTAGAGGGGATGTGAGGAAAACCTTTTTCACCCAGAGGTTGGTGGGTGTCTGGAACGTGCTGCCTGAATGGATGGTGGACATTTAAGAAGTATGTAGACGTACATACTTGCGGTGCGAAGGCCTACTGGGCTATGGGCCAAGTGCTGGAAAGGATGGACCGAAGGGCCTTTTCTGTGCTGTAGACCTCTATGAATCTATTTGATAAGAAAGCACCTCTTCGGCAGGTGAGTCTGGATTATTGTAATTCTACATTTTAAAAAACATTTTTTAGCAAGGAATTTGCAAAATTTTTATAACAATAACAAAAACAATAACATTGACATGGTAAAATAAGCATTTCCCCACCCGACCCAATCTTCACACACCTCAACCACCTTACACCTATCTGCCCGCCCCCCACCCCCCCTTCAGAATGCTGCTTCTGCCGACATTTTAATTTCCCCCGAGAAAGTCGACGGACGTCTGCCACCTCTGAGAGAACCTCGCCATGGACCCTCTTAAGGCAAACTTTATTTTCTCGAGACTGAGAAACCCAGCCATGTCACTGGCCCAGGTCTCTACACTCGAGGGCTTCGAGTCCCTCCACATTAAAAGGATTTGTCTCCAGGCTACTAGGGTGGCAAAGGCCAGGACGTCGGCCTCTTTCACTCCCTGAACTCCCGGCTCTTCCGACACTCCAAAGATTGCTACCTCAGGACTCGGCACCACCCGAGTTCCTAGCACCGTGGACATTGCCTTCGCAAACCCCTGCCAAAACCCTCTGAGCTTCGGGCATGCCCAGAACATATGGACATGGTTTGCTGGGGGTAATTCTACATTTTGATATATTAACATTACTGGGCTTGACGGCAGAACATCCACCCATGATATATTCCCCCCCACCATGACATCACACCGGTGCGAATCACTATTGGTTTTCAAAAATGAAAACTAGTTGTGATGACCACGCCGGGGGCACACAGGTGCCTGTAGCCCCCTTGTGTTAAGGGACACACCTGGGCATTGGCCCTGGCAGCAACCCCTGGCAGTGCCACTGTCAACAGGAACTCCCAGGGGGCACTGACATGGGAGGTCACTTTCCTCCATTGGAGAGGGGAGTCCCCTTCTGCGCTCAGGAGGTGGGGATGTTCTCCTTATCTGCTGATGTCCGTGGGGGAGGGGTCCCTTGATTGAACTTTGGGGCGGGCCCCGATCTCAGATTCCCGGTGTTGCCAGCTTCTTTAGGCCTTGCCCCTCCAGCTGGTGTGTGACCCTTGCCAGCACTCTGAAATTGTCCAGAGTGCTGTTAAATCAGGTGAGGGAAGCTGCCTGTGAAGCCAACAACTTTCACACAGCTTTTCTCGCCTGATCCAGCACTCGGTGTAATTTTGGGACAAGTCCGCCCCTACCATCCATACCTGCTTTGGCCTGCATGTAACTCCAGATCTACCACAATGTGGTTGACTTGCAAATACCCTCTGGAGAGGCCTATCAAGCCATTCAGTTCAAAGGCAACTGAGGATGGGCAATAAATGTTGGCCCAGCTAGCAACATCCGCATCCCATTAATTAGTTTGTAAAAAATGATATTGAGCCCAGACACTGAAGGTTAGCAGGTTTATTCAGTGTCAGAGGTCAGGTAGCCAATTCTAAACAGCGGCTATTTTGGAAAGAAGGTCAACAACCAACAGCAGGAACCCTGGCTGTTCTATCCCAGCCTGTAATTGTGAAGGTCAATTTTAGCTGCATCACCTGCACCTACCTGAAACAAATCAGTTCAGACAAGAGGTTGAATTGGCAACTTTCCAAGATTATATGGCTTGATTTCGAACAAGATATAAGGGCTATCTCCTCACAACAAAGGTTCTTAGTTTTATGATTGAATTCTATGACAGTGCTTGTGCATATTTTGAAGGATCTTAGTGTCCACCTTCCCTCAACATTAGAGCAGGATTGAGGCATTGTGACCAAAGAGGGGCCTGGTGGTGGTGGAGCGAGGTGCAAACTGACTTTGCAACAGGGGTCATGTTTGGGGATGTTCACTGAGGCAGGGTGACGTGAGCCCCATGGATGGATTTGAAGATGAGGATCACGATGTTGCAACCAATTCATTGGAGCACCAGAAAGCAATGGAAAGGCTGGCAAGGGGCTGTTGCGAGATAAAGGGCTGGATTCTCCGTTTGGGAGACTATGGGCGGGATTCTCCTTTGCCCAACGCCGGTATCGTAATTGGTGATCGGGCGGAGAATGCCTTTTGACGCCGAAATCGGGGGCGGTGCCTGTTTTCATATGCTCCGGCTCCTCCAAAACGGCGCCATCGGGGAGTACGACACACGCCATTGGGACGGCATCAGGCTGTCAATTGAAGACCTTCCCCTGATGCTCCAGCCATGGGCCGACTTCCCGATGGCGCGGCATACATGTGCTCTTAATTTTCATCACCCTCGCGTGGCGGCTGCGGACTGTGTCGAGCACCGCCACAGTCGGGGGTGAAGCTTTCACATTGGCTGGTGGGGCTTCGGCGGGGGCTGGGGGGACTGGTGCGAGGTGGCCTGGGGGTTGTGAGGGCGGGTACAGGGGAACACTATCGGGCAGGCGGGCCCGTGCATGGCCGGCGCCATGTTGTACGGCGTGACCGCTGCAGGTTGTCACCGTGAGCATGCACAGTCACGGACCCAGCAATTCTTCGGCCATTTATGTCGAGAACGCCGAGAGTTTTAAGTGGCGCAGCTTCCAGCTCCCCACTGGGCGGAGCATCGGTGCGTGGGCGGCGCTGATGTTTTAATTGTAAAACTAGACATTTCCTCCAGACATACCTTAAAATTGGAGACTCCAGCCCAATGTTCTCCTGCCAGAGCTGAATTGCATCTGTTTTACGACCCCCATGGGATCATGAAGTGGGATACAATTCACTTAAGTGTTCCACGCCATGCAGATTTATGCATGGCATGGAATATGAGGGATTCCCGAGAGAATCCTGCTATCATACAACATACAGTGCAGAAGGAAGCCATTTGGCCCATCGAATCTGCACCGACCACTTAAGCCCTCACTTCCACCCTATCCCCGTAACCCAATAACCCCTCCTAACCTTTTTGGATACTCAGGGCAATTTAGCATGGCCAGTCCACCTAACCTGCACGTCTTTGGACTGTGGGAGGAAACCGGAGCACCCGGAGGAAACCCACGCAGACACGGGGAGAACGTGCAGACTCCACACAGTGATCCAGCGGGGAATTGAACCTGGGACCCTGGCGCTGTGAAGCCACAGTGTTATCCACTTGTGCTATCCATCTTCCCATCTTGAGCGGGCGGCCCGATATCGAGGTCCCATGGCTGACCATCTCCCCTTCCGCACTGCATATTGGCCCTGACCCGCACCCTGCCCTGCAAATCAGTCCGACCACCTGCCACTGCCCCACCACACAGTAAGTGCAGTACAATCACACGCTTGAATGATCAGAATGCACAAGGTGATTGGAATGCACTTACCTCTCTTTGATGTGGTCAATGTTTACAAGCATTGGGGTTTCAGCACTTAGGCCATTGAACCGTGAAGGGATATGAATGAATCAAAGCTGCAGATGGTTCGCAAAAGCTGTCAATCACAGATCACTACTCGAAAGCTATGAATGGCTTGCAGCTAATGGATCTGTGCGAACCAGACCCAGGTCACAGCTGCCGTCCTTCAAAGAATGGACACATGGAGCTGCAAAGTAAGTATTACAGCTATAATGCTTCCCACTGCCCCTCACGAGCTTCCAGACATGGGTCTCTATTCTGGGCGGAGGGGGGGGGGTCTGTGTCAGGGGGTTCTGTTTGTGGGGGGGGTCTGTGGAGGGGTTCCTTTAGGCATGGGGGTCCCCTTTTACAATGGTTCCTGTGTGGGGGGGTCCCCTTGTTATAGGGGTCCCTTGAGGGGTGTGGGGGCATCTTGTAGAGGAGACGTGGACAGGCAGTGCATTGTTGGGGGGCAGTGGCCCTTGGATCATCTCTATCGGCATGGCCCAGGCATGGTAACCATTGCCCCCTTGGCCCTCCGCGAGGTCCACCATGACATGCCCATGCTGGTGAAAACCACAAGTGATCCGCGGCCACATGATTCCCGGCCAGGGGGACTGAAGAACTATGGGAGGCCGGAGCATAGGGTGTGGGGCCCGCTAAATAGGTGCAAATGGTTTAGCTCGCCGGGGCTGGTTTAGCTCAGTGCTATAGGCAGCTGGTTTGTGATGCAGAACAAGGCCAGCGGGTTCAATTCCCGTACTAGCTGAGAATTCTGAATTCTCTCTCCGCGTACCCAAACAGGCGCCGGAATGTGGTGACTCGGGGCTTTTCACAGTAACTTCACTGCAGTGTTAATGTAAGCCTACTTGTGACGATAAAAAGATTATTATTATTTACATTTATTTACATCCTCCCACTGGTGCGCATTGTGGGCCTCTTTCACACTACCCAGCCCCGATCTCGATTTTCCCCTGACGCCCGATTCTCCGTCCAATCGGGGAACGCGTTCCTGGTGACAGAGAACCCCGCCCCAAGACTCTGACTGCATTAACACATGCTCATCATAGATTATCATAGAATTTACAGTGCTGAAGGAGGCCATTCGGCCCATCGAGTCTGCACCGGCTCTTGGAAAGAGCACCCTTCCCAACGTCAACACCGCCACCCTATCCTCATAACCCAGTAACCCCACCCAACACTAAGGGCAATTTTGGACACTAAGGGCAATTTATCATGGCCAATCCACCTAACCTGCACATCTTTGGACTGTAGGAGGAAACCGGAGCACCCGGAGGAAACCCACGCACACACAGGGAGGATGTGCAGACTCTGCACAGACAGTGACCCAAGCCGGAATCGAACCTGGGACCCTGGAGCTGTGAAGCAATTGTGCTATCCACAATGCTACCGTGCTCATGTTCCCTCAAGAAGCCATTCAGTTCACCTGGTGTGACAAGATTTAATAAAGTTACTGCATCATCACTGGTTGTGTCTACGACTAATGTTTCTTCTATGAACATGAAGTTTAAACCAAATGAAATGTTCTATGATAATTGTTAGAAATTAAAATAGATGAGGCATGTTTTTGGAATAGGGGAGAGGGGGTTTTATGTCGCACATGACCATGCTGCAGTTAACTTAAGGGTTGAAATAATGAGAAAGTACAGTAGTGTCTAGTGCTAGATTTCAAAATTCAACAAAAAAGAAAGAAAACATTTATAAAAAGACTTGCTGTCTTGTCGGCTAAGTTTCCTAAGGGCTCTGATTGGTGTGGGGTTAAGCAGTGCATAGCAGGAAGGTCTGACTTTCATTACTGGGATGGCAAGGGATAAAGAATCCTCTATTCCTGTTTTCTATCTAAAGACACCTACAGGAAAGCGCAAGTGTCTGGACATCAGGAATTGGCTGTGATATTTTCCACAATTGCCTTCAGCACTCAATGGGTAGGCATTCATGTGCAGAATGGTCACCTGAGCAAGGATGGTGCCTGGAGACCAGAACAAAAGATGAGTTGATTCCTTCAGGCAAGCTCCTTGGCTTCATTGGTGTAAGACAGCAACAGTGGAGCCCAATCCTCACTACACTGAACCCTCACATCATCATGGGTGTCATTGCCCACTGAAGTCCTACTGAAATGAAAATGAAATGAAAATCGCTTATTGTCACAAGTAGGCTTCAAATGAAGTTACTGGGAAAGGCCCCGAGTTGCCACATTCCGGCGCCTGTTCGGGCAGGCTGGTCCGGGCTTGAGTTAGTCACACCGGCAGAGGCCAAGGAGGGAAGCTGGGACTTCTCTGGGTCTCAAATGCTCAGCACCTCACTGGGTGGCTTCTTTACTTAGTAAGCCATCAGCAAAGCTTAAAATGATTGTTAATAAAATTAGTTTGGTTCTTTCGAAGGGCTGGGGAGAGAGGGGATTGACATGGGGAAGAGTAGAGGAAAATCTGCACATTGAAAATAACTGCATTTCCACATTGCGGGAACCAAGCTTTGAAGTAGACTGTCCCAACAAATAATAATAATCTTTATTGTCACAAGTAGGCTTACATTAACACTGCAATGAAGTTACTGTGAAATGCCCCTAGTCGCCACAATCCGGTGCCTGTTCGGACACACTGAGGGAAAATTCAGAATGTCCAATTCACCCAACAGCACGCCTTTCGGGACTTGTGGGAGGAAACCGGAGCACCCGGAGGAAACCCACGCAGACACGGGGAGAACGTGCAGACTCCACACAGATAGTGACCCAAGCTGGGAATTGAACCTGGGACCCTGGAGCTGTGAAGCCACAGTGCTAACCACTGTGCTACTGTGCATTCAGATGGACAGTTCCTATTTGTCTCTTGATTGAAAATCCTTTCAGAGCAGCAACGGCATGTACTAATCAATTGATGGAAGCTTTTAGTGCAGGTTTCAACGTGTGGCTTCCTATAAAATTATTACTATGATCATTTAAATTAATGTTATGAATCATCTAATGGAAATATGAAAGCATTAAACACATTCTTTTCACTCCCAGCTATCTTTTATTTTAACCAATGGAGCCACAGAGCATTTGTTGTGGTAAATGTTGCACCTTTCCATCATCAGATTTTGACAGATATTTTTCTTGCCGTGGGCTGAAAGGGATCAGGAAGCTTCCTCTCTCTCATTTGGTCCCATTTCAGATCAGTAGAAGGGACCTCTGTGATCAGGAAGATGTAAGCTTGAAAAGTCAGATTAGATTTTTTTGTGAGAGCCACGAAGAATGCAGCACGAGTTTGTCGAGTCAAAAAGAAAATAATATCTCCACAGCAGCAGTAGTTCACCACTGCTTCCTTCTCTAGCCGGTACCACACTGGCCAGCTCTATTTATACAGGTACAACTGCTAATGATCTCTCCGCCCCCCCTCCTTGAGGGAGCTCATACTCCCCAAGAGGTTTGGGATAACCACAATCACTGTTTGCACCGGTTCACGGATGCCCAGCAGTCTTGCCGCTTTTGCGGTCATGTGGAGTCCGTGGGCCACATCTATGTTCAATGTCCTAGGTTGCATCCCCTTTTTAGTTTCTTAACAACGTTGTTGTTAAAGTTTTGTTTGCGCTTCACCCCCACGCTCCCGTTCTACGGGCATCCGGTGCGGAGGGGGGCGGAGAACCTCCTTGTGAACCTGTGACTTGGGGCTGGCGAAGCTTGCCATAAACAGGTCCAGGCAGCGGGTGGCCGAGAGTGTCATCCGACCGGACTGTCTGCCCTCTTCCGCGGCTTCATTCTTGGCCGGATGTCCCTGGCGAGGGAGCATGCGGTGTTCACGGGCTCACTCGAGGCCTTCCGTGCTCGGTGGGCACCGCAGGGGTTGGATTGCTTTACCGACCCCAGTTTTCACATTTTGATTTTAAGTTTTTAAGTTTCTGTTCCTCTTTGTTCATTTTGGGCTGTGCTCCTTTTAGGAGAGGCCCCTTTTAAATTATCTATTTATTTAATTTCTGTTCTTCTATTTAGTTGATTGGCCCTAAAACACATTGTGGGATAATCAATAGTCCCCAGCCAATAGGAAGGTTATAACAAGAATTCAAACAAGAGATTATCTTCGCTTTTTTTTGCACTGCTCAGTTTTATTCCCCTGTCGGTCCGAAGGGTGCTGACCTTTGTCGGCAGTTCAGTTCCAGTGGGTTCACACAAACCTCAGCTATTTCCCTCAACTGACCAATATTCACATGTGGTCTGATTGTTGAGCGAATTTTCACCTTCGCAGTCTGGGCAGGATGGACCTGGAAGGTTCTGGAACAGGTGGGCCACTGCTCTGCCTGGTAACTGTCCGGGCAGTAGAGCCCTGAATCTATGGCAATGAGTGTTGTCAGGCTGGGCCAGCTGCCATCAACAGTGGTGCCCAATACTCACATCATCACTGTAGCCCTGCTGTCTTGAGTCAGTTCAGCTAGCTGAGGCCAGGGAGGGAGGTTGGGACTTCTCTGCGTCTAAAGTGCTCCGCACCTCACTGGGTGGCTTCTTTACTCAGTAAGCCATCAGGAAAGCTTAAAATGATTGTTAACAAAATTAGTATGATGCTTGTGAGACTGCTGAAGAATGTGTGCAAAAAGGATTAAACATTCTCTGCAGCTTTCACAACAGGGAATGTCCCTTTGATCTTATAAATCCTTGCAAATCTGAGTAAGATCATTAACCAGTGGGACAGGATTCAAACCTCTAAAAGCAGATGAGTGCTTGTAAAATTAAAAGCATCTCAACAAATAATATGAACACTTATCTATACATCTATCTAGGCATCGGCAGATGTTTTTTCAATGGCTAAATGTTCAAAGTGAAAGCCCTTTTTGATTCGTCATCCACAGACCTTTCAATCAACATGTAGTGGTGTGCTGGTGATCTTTAAGGGTCATGTATTCGACCAGGTTAGGATCAGTTAGAAAGAAGTTTATTCTGCAGTTGGCAGTGACAAAGCTGATTTGTGTCTCCATGATGGGGATAATCGGCACCTGAAATAATCAAGTGTTTCACTCGCCAACAACAACCTTGCTGATGAACATGGGAATCCATTGATCTATTGTAGTGAAAACAATTTAGATGCAGAGTGCATGTGTGTGCATGCATGCATATTGCTCCATGTGTGTGTCTTTGTGCATGCAAACATATATATAGAATCATAGAATAAAATTGTAGAATCTCTACAGTGCAGAAGGAGGCCATTCGGTCCATCGAGTCAGCACCGACCCTTGGAAAGAGTATCCTACCTAGGCCCATGCTCCAAACCTATCCCCGTAACCCAGTAACCCCACCTAACCTTTGGACACTAAGGGCAATTTAGCATGGTCAATCCACCTAACCTGCACATCTTCGGACTGTGGAAGGAAACCGGAGCACCCGGAGGAAACCCACGCAGACATGGGGAGAAAGTGCAAATTCCACACAGTCACCCGAGGCTGGAATTGAACCCGGGTCCTTGGTGCTGCGAGGAAGCAGTGCTAACCACTGTGCCACCGTGCCCTATATGAGGGTGAGAATGCCATAAATGTTAGTGTGCACATGTGTTTGGATAAACATATGTGTGTATGTCAATGCCTGCAAGTGAATATGCCAATTTGCATGTGTGTGCAAACATGCACGTGTTGGTGTGTGTGTTTGTTTTTTTATTTATTCACCGGATGTGGGCATCAGTAATAAGGAGAGTGTTTATTGCTTCTCCCTTATTGCCCTTGAGGAGGTGATGGTGATTCTCCTTCTTGAACGGTTACTGTTATGTAGGGAGTTCCAGGATTTTGACCCAGTGACAATGAAGGAACAGTAATATATTTCAAAGTCAGGGTGGGGTGTGGCTTCGAGGGGAACTTGGAGGTGGTGGTCTACCTATGAACCTGCTGCCTATGTCCTTCTAATGGTAGGAGTCACAGGTTTGCGAGGTGCTTTTGAAGAAACTGTGGTGATTTGCTGCAGCCCATCTTGTAGATGGTACATACAGCAGTCACTGTGCATCAGTTGTGAATGTTTAAGGTGTTGGGATGGAGTGCCGATTAAGGGGCCTGTTTGTCCTCGATGATCTGCAGCTTCTTGAGTGTTATTGGAGTTACACTCATCCAGGCAAGTAGGGAGTATACCATCGCACTCCCGACTTGTGCTGAAAGTAGTGAAAAAGGTTGGGGAGTCATGAAGTGTTACTTACTGGAATACTCAGTCCTGGTGTGCTCTTGTAACCACAGTATTTATGTCGCTGGTTCAGCTAAGGTTCTGGTCAATGGTGACTCGCCAAATATTGATGGTGGGGAATTCAACAATGAAAATACTGATGAATGTCAAGCGGAGATGATTAGACTCCCCCTTATTGTTCATTGTCATTGCCTGGCACTTTGGTGGCATCACTACAGGAAATCCCTCAAAGGGGTGTCCTAGGCCAAACCATCTTCAACAGCTTCATCAATGGTCTTTCTTCCATTATAAAGTCAGGAGTGGGTATGTTTGCTGATGAGTTCACAATGTTCAGCACCATCCAGGACTCCTCAGATATGGAAGCAGTCCATGTCCAAATGCAGCATGACCCAGACAACATTTAGGCTTGGGTTGATAAATGATAGATTTGTGCCACACAAATGCCTGGCAATGACCATCTCCAACAAGACAGGATCCAACTGTCACCCCTTGACATTCAATGGCATTACTACTGTTGAATCCCCTACTATCAACATCATTGGGGTTACCATTGACCAGAAACTGAATTGAACTAGCCATACAAATACTGTGGCTACAAGAGCAGATTAGAACCTGGGAATTCTGTAGGGAACAACTCACCTTCTGACTCCTCCAAGCCTGTCCACCATCTACAAGCCACAAGTTAGGAGTGTGATGGAATACTCTCCACTTGCCTGAATGGCTGCAGCTCCAGCAACACTCTAGAAGCTCAACACCATCCAACACAAAACAGCCCGCATGAATGGCACCCCATCCAACACCTTGAACATTCACGCCCTCCACCACCGGCAAAGTAGCAGCAGTGTGTATCATCTACAAGATGTACTGCAGGAACTCACCAAGGCTCCTTAGACAGCACCTTCCAAATCTCCATCCTCCACCACCTAGAAG
The DNA here is from genome assembly GCF_047496885.1 of Scyliorhinus torazame. Taxonomy (NCBI): domain Eukaryota; kingdom Metazoa; phylum Chordata; class Chondrichthyes; order Carcharhiniformes; family Scyliorhinidae; genus Scyliorhinus; species Scyliorhinus torazame. The sequence continues at coordinate 120,948,424 of NC_092727.1, forward strand.
GACAAAGGCAGCAGGCGCATGGGAACTCCACCACTTGCAAGTTTCCTTCCAAGTCACACAACATCTTCACTTGGAAACACTGTTCCTTCATTGTCCATCGGTCAAAATCCTGTAACTCCCTTCTTAACAGCAATATGGGTGCTCCTAGAACACATGGATTGCAGCAGTTCAAGAAGACAGTTCCCAGCACCTTCTCAAGGGAAATTGGGGTTGGGCAATACATGCTGACCCAGCCAGTGACACCCACAAAGGATTTTTTAAAAAACTGTCCATCACTATCCACCATGAGACAGCATGTGATGTACAATCCCATGTGCTCTGTATATAAGAGCAGAGCAGCAGTCCTACAGGTCAGATATGTCTACGTAGCCTCCCGTTACCATTGTCTGTATAGAGTCTGTATAGAGACAATAAAGAATGAATGCGATAAGGAAAAGAATGCAACAATGTGCTAATGTCATCTAAAGTATTGCTGTGTTTTGATTGACATTGCGACATTGACCATATCCAAACAAAAGATGAGTGGACATCTGAATAACTCCTTCTCAGGCCTCAACAATAACTTACATTTAGATAGTGCCTTTAAAGTAATAAAATGTCCCAAAGGAGGTGAAAGGGAACACTGCACTCATGAGGTGACTGAGGAAAAGTCAAAGAGGTAGGTTTTGCAGGTAGGGAAAGATGTTACAAAGGGGTTTAGGGAAAGTGTGAATCCAAGACAGCTGAACCATCTTCCATTAAAACAGAGCAGGTGGATACAAAGGATGTTAGATTTGGAAGGTTGTTGCAGGAAATTGGAGAGATAAGAACATGGAGGACAAGGGAAAGGACCATTACAAGTAGGCAGCTGTCTGTACAGAGATAATTTTCCTCCTGATTATTTTGAGTCCTCTGCAGATACACATGCCTTCCGTCCATGAGGTGTTTTTCTATGGAACACAATTGAAATCAGAAGCCATGGGTGAGCCAGAGTTGTTTTACGCAAGAGTATTCTCTCAATTACACAAGAGAATTGACAAAACAAAGCAAAACATTGCTGCAATATGGATACAATTTGAAATAAAGCAAAAAACAGCAAGTGTTATAAATGATAACAGATGACTGTAAGCAAATTTAAAGGAATGCAGCCTTCCTAAAAACTTTGTCAGAGTATGTTTTGTTTGCACTTCATGAATTCAGTCAGTGCCATTGCGATAGGTTGTAACCGGGAAAAGTTTTGTCAAACACTTTTCATACCCTGTTAAGGCAGTAATTCAATCCTGCGTTATGAACATAAAACATTAGAGCTTTGCTGCCATGGGTCATTAGTGCTATTCGAATCAGTAGTTAAAGTGGAATTCATTAGGAATATCGCTGAATCATTTTTCTGAATGATTTTTTAATAATGGGGATTGCATTTACCCATATTGCTTAGCAAGAGTGAAACCCCTGTATAATCTCTGTAATGTCTTGACCAGTTTCGATTTTGTTGAGGAAGTAATGGGTAAATTCTGCCTCCATTTTCCAGAAAGAACAGTGGCAATCAGTTGAATGATGGGTTAATTTGAGATGACGGAGTCTATTGAAACACCTCCAAGCCTGCTTTAGCAAATGGTTAGAGACTCCCATTGACTGGATTACAACCTGAGACTTAATTTGTGGTGGCATGGTGGCACAGCCCGGACTTGTTTCTAGCCATGGGTAGAGTTTGCACGTGTCTGGGTGGGTTTCCTGTAGGTGCTCCGGTTCATCCCACAGTCCAAAGACGTTAGGTGGATTGTCCATGCTAAATTACCCCTTTGTGTCCAGGGATGTGCAGGTTAGGTTAAGGGGATAGGGCAGGGAGGATAGGGATTCGACCTGGATAGAGTGCTCTTTCCGGATTGTCGGTGCAGGCTCGATGGGTCGAATGGCCTCCTTCTCCTCTGTAGAAATTCTATGGGAATAGATGTTTTTCAAAGAAATCATCAGAACATTCTCAATTTTAAGACAAATCTGCTGGGAAAGCAAAAAAATAAATGCTTTCGCAAAATATTTATCTCAGATTCTTTGAGACAGCTTGATTCGAAGAGAATTTTAGAGGTTAAATGGGATTATTAATGAGGCCTGGTTAGTAATATTTGGTACGAGGATGTATAGATAAATTCTGTCTCTAGCACCTGTTGAATTACTCAACCTCTAGCCAATTCAAATGGACTTATGTGCAGAGATTTGCGTTAAAAAAAAAATTAATTCAAACATTTTTCATTTTAGACATAACACAAAATCAAAACAACACCCCCAATCACAAACTCCCCCCCCCCCCACACAGAAAAAGAAACAAAAGGACCGACTATCCTAAATTCCTCCCTCCCCACATCCTGCTCCCCCCCCCCATCAACCCCCCAACAACAAACGGTGACCAACTCTTTGAAGTACAAAATAAACGGCTGCCATCTTTGGTAGAACCTTTCAATTGCTCCCCTCACAGCGAACATGACTTTCCATCAGATCCCCCAGCCACACTGAGGCACTGAATGGTGAAGCTGGTCTCCAACCTATCAGCACTCCCCTTTGAGCAATCAGAGAGGTGAAGGCTAGGACAATGGCCCCCACCCCAGTCTGCAGCTCCGGCAAGTCTAACACCCCAAATATAGCCACTAAGTGATAGGGCTCCAGTTTAATTTTCAGAATCGCTGACATGCCAAAGAAGATGACCCAGAACCCTACGAGCTTAGAACATGACCAGAACATGTGCGCATAGCTAGCCGGACCTCTCCAACCAAGTTTGCACTTGTCCTCCACTCCCGCAAACAACCTACTCATCCTGGACCGAGTCAAATGAGCCCTATGCACTACCTTAAGCTGTATTAAGCCAGACCTCGCACACAAGGACATGGTGTTTATCCTCCGCAGGGCCTCAATCCACACCCCATCCTCCAACGTCAGCCCTAACTCCTCCTCCCACTTGGCCTTAACACCCTCCACTGATACTGCGTCTCAGCCATAATCCTTCCATAGATACCTGAGGTACCCCCCTCCGACCCTGCGAGCGAAAGTAACCTCTCCATCAACAAGGTTGGCGGCACCACATGGGTACAAAGATTTTTGTTAAGACCCTCCAAGTATATCAATGATCTGTATAAATATGGAAGATTTCAAATATAACCCCTGCCCTGGACTGATTGGAGCAATAATATGATCAATGAGGCCATAGTTCTCTGATCATTAATCCATAGCTGCAAGTGCACCTGTGGAACTTAGGTAAATACGGGAAGGACCACATTTTTATTTCTGTAGCACCCTTCACGTTTTTATGATATCCTCAGAGGTTATCACTGATGTTGTATATGATAAAGTTGGATGGGCCGGCAGTCACACTTCTCTCCAGATTCTGGAAGAGAAAAAATAGCCAGAGATTCATCTGGTCGACTGATAGCAGGCGAATCTTGCTTGAAACTGAACAATTCAGCTCAACAGTGAGGCCCTCTGCTGTGGAATAGCCTGCTGGTTGGCGCCAACACAGCTTTATTCCTCGAATATAAAATTAATTCCTTCAGGGGAAAGAACCAAGCATATAAAAACGTGTATGTGTTTGTGCGTGTTGTATGTGCATCTGTTGCATATGTGCTTGTGTGAGGGTGTGTGTGCTTGTTGTATATGTGTTGTGTATGCATGTGTATGGCTTGTATATGTGTTTCTGTGTGTTTCTGTGTGTGTTGCTCTGACTACGTTACAGGTCCTCTGTATTTTCTCAGCAACTCACCCAGACGTCAAACATTTGAAATTTTTTTTAGAGTACCCAATTTCTTTTGTCCAATTAAGGAGCAATTTTGCGTGCTTACTCTGCACATCTTTTTGTGTTGTGGGGGTGAAACCCACGCAGACACGGGGAGAATGTGCAAATTCCACACGGACAATGACCCGGGGCTGGGATCGATCCCGGGTCCTCAGCGCGTGAGGCAACAGTGCTAACCACTGTATCACTGTGCTGCCCCCCAGACGTTAGTCATCACTGCGAGTCACAAAAATTCTTTATAAACCTAGTCGTCCTTATGAATGATTTCAGCACTGTTCCTACAAAGATCTACTCTTATCCTCAGCCGACAGCAAGTCTACTCTACCTGGGTTCCATGGGTACAATCTTAATTGAAAAGGCACATCGTTCCAATTTTCTCTCAATTCTACTCACAGGCCCATCCTTCTTGATCTTCTTTTCCAGCTGAACTGAACTCAAACTGTTTTCCTTCCTGTGTTGGCCAGGCTTAACATCAGCGTCTAAACTCAGCCATGGTCCCAGATTCTCATTGCTGTAAACAATTGCTTTTGAGTGTCTCTGAGCACCAATGGCAGCTAAGTTCAGCACTCCAGCTACATCGAGCTGACCTTCCTTCTCATCTGCTATCCACAGACTGCTGTTCACTCGAGTTTTACCAGGCTGATAACTGCGCTGGGTTTCCCTTAGCGCTAAACAGACCAGCCAGCAGCATGAGGCTAGCAACATTGCGCTGCCTACTCCAGCTCTGGACTCATCTCAGCAACCGTTGCTCACCCCAGGACACTGCTCCCTCTGCCCCTTGAACTGGTCTGTGTGACCTGGTTAATACCTCTCAGCAGGGTTCGGACCCTGCTCCTTGGCAAAATCGAATGTATCAACCCTTGGTAGGCTACAATCTGCACCCAACCAAGGGTCACTTCCACAGGCAGGGAATCTCTCTTGGTCCATACCTAAGCACACATGGCAGAGTTTACCGCCCCTCCTGCCTGCAGGAGTTTCCGCTCCCGTTGAAGTTAACAGACCGTTGAATGGTTTGCCGCATGGTTTGCCTTGCCATGACGGAACCTTAAAACTCTGCCCAAAGTGACAAAAATATGTTTTAAATATATATTTCATCACATATGCATGTACACATGATTGTGCATCTTTCTCAAAGTCGAAGGCTGGAATTCTCCGGTTGTTGTGATTCACTTTTCCCGCTGACAGCGCACCCCCGCCAATGGTTTTCATGGTGGCGTGGCGTGGTTACAATGAGAAATCCCATTGGCAAGCGACGGTAAGATAGGATCCCGCCACCAGCGAATGGCAGAGAAACACGTGGCTAGGGGACCGGAGAATCCCTCCTTAAGTGTGTGTATATATTTGTGGTGGTATGTGTATTTCTGTTGTGTGTGTGTATCTGTGTTTGTGTGTGTGTGGGTGTGCATGTTTGTCCTATGTCTCTGTGTGTGTGCATTGAATATGGTTGTGATATGTGTGCATGTATCTTTCTGCTCTGTGTGTGCGTTCATGTGCCTACATTCCAGGAAGAAGAATGTGAGTTTAATGATTGAATTTACACCAGGTTTGGGGAGAATTCAGTGTGAATTGGGGCAGATCCGAAGACCTGGGGGGCGATTCTCCGATATGGAGCCCAAGTGTTCGCGCCGTCGTGAACGCCGTTGCATTTCACGACGGCGCGAACCAGGCCCTGGTACGACCGATTCTGGCCCCCAAAGGGACACCAAATGGGCGCCGCACCAACCCACGCATGCGGGGGGGACTTCTTTAGCGCCCCAGCCCTGGCTCAACATGGAGTCGGTGTTCAGGGGCCGGCGTGCCAGAAAGTAGGCCCGGGGCGGGGAGAGGCCAGCCCGACGATCGGTGGGCCCAGATTGTGGGCCAGACCCCATCGGAGGCCCCCCCCGTTGAAGGAGCCCCCCTCGAACCCCCCAACAGGCCGGCCCCGGACCGTTTCCGCAGCGTGCCCGCCGGCAGCGACCAGGGTTGAACGGCGCCGGCAGGACTCTGTTGTATCGGTGCGGCTGCTCGGCCCATCTGGGCCAGAGAATCGGCGGCCCCGCCGATTCCAGCGGCCCGCGCTGCGCCAACGCAAATCGCGCTGATTCCCCGCACCTCGGAGAATCGCACGCCAGCGTCGGGGCACGGTTGCGGCGATTCTCCGGCCCGGCGCGGGGCTCGGAGAATCGCCCCCCCGATCTGACTGGAATCAGTGTTTGTTCCGTATGGCAGTCATCCTTGGCACTTTTGTTACTCTGAGCCAATTTGTCATCCGGAAATGCTTACCTTTAACCTACGGGGTTTTCCAGATTGTGTGACAGATTACACACAGTAGTAGTATTTATATTAATTATGAATGAATAATAATGGATGTGTGAGTGTGCTGTGCTGGCAGGCTGACAGGAGGCGAATAACTGGAGGACAAGACGAAACATTGAATGGAATCTTTCAGATTGTTTAGTTTCAAAAAACATTGGAATTCCTCCTTTGGCACATACGCATTTCAACAACCGCTGTCTTTTGAGAGCATCCAATGAGTTAGCAAAACGCTGTGGTATCATGAATGTGCTTTCAACCCACCCAGCTTCTCCTGAAAAAGTTACACAGGGAACTTTAAATTTTTTCCTGCCTTAGAGTGTATACCTGAGAGTGAGTGAGTGAGTGAGTGAGGAAAACCTAATACATGCAAGATGATGTTAATATTGAACTGGGAAAAGACTCTGATTCCACAACATTTTTCATCTCTCAGTCTATGATGTTGTAGTCTGGTTCAAGTCAAGTTTGGGACCTTTCCATTTCTGTCTGTTACGTGCTATTTTGGATGCAAGCAGTGAAGACACAGGCAAGGCCAGAATTTACTTCCCATCTCTAATTATCCAGAACTGCTGATGGTGAGCCACCTTCTTCAATACAATGCTTCAGTAACTGAGGGAGCCAATGGTAGTAGAATAAGGATTTATTGAACTATGTACAATACTCTGCCCCACAGCAGTAACTCTCTCCCAATCCAGTCCCTGTTGGGACAACCAACAGTTCTGGGCACTGCTTGGGCCGGCTTTATATGTTGGTCTAATAAACTCTAGCTGAGTGGCCTACCTGGAAAGCTTGTACTTCACGAGCCCCACGGTCCTCATGGGGGTTATGACAAATGTCATATTGAGCTTGATTACCCATCCAGGAATGCCTTCTTTGAACAAGTACTGCTTTACATTCTGATGGGATTTCCGTTTACCACTTCCACCATGTTCACCTTCATTGCTTTCCATTTCCCTCCTGGGGTTTAATAAGGTGTTTACCAAAATTCGCTTCCACAGCCACATTTCCTTCCTCAGTAACTGTCTCTATCTCTGACTCACCCCAGGTGGATTCCAACTGAAGTTCCTTCACTCTTGTTTCGAATCCACCCAGGGTTACAGGTGTCTCTGGGATATACAATACTCCTTGGACTGCTGTTCTCGCTGCATCCTGAGATCCACACTCTGTGCCATGCACTGCATGTGTACACACTTGACCTCTCTCTCCAGCAGCGCCGACTCACCCTGCCTCAAAGCTGTCCGTGTCCCCAGCTCTATTTTATTCTTCGTCTCGTTCGGCACCTTAACCAGAAGCTTTATCTCTTCCTTTCAGATGTTAAGGAACGCAACGCCAGCATATTATTGACATCAACACGCAGTCGGGACTCTCGACATCTTCCTGTCTCTCTGACCCCATTCCTCCTTCTAATCCTATCCCTTGCCGTGTATTCACCATCCCCTCTGACCTGCCGCCATCTGATGCTGAATGTACTGAACTCAGCAAAGGACACCGTTTCATCTCCTTATGTCCTCATCTCGATGAATTTCAGGCTTGGCATGAAGTTGATCTCTTCTTCCGCTGCCTCTGTCTCTGTGCTCACTAGTTTGGAGAGGGGTCTTTCCCCACCTTCAATGGATCCTTCCACCTACATCCAGTATTCTCCCTTTACCTGGACCCACCCACTGGATTCCTACCTGTTCTTGATCTTTTCATCGAGAAATGTCGGCGCGACATTGACTGTCTCAATTTCTCTGCCCCTTTCACCCACTCTAACCTGTCTCCCTCTGAACTTGCTGCACTCCATTCTCTTAGGTCCAAACCTGACCTTGTTATCAAACCTGCTGACAAGGCTGGTGCCATTGTTGTCTGGTCAATCAACCTCTACCTTGCAGAGGCTGAGTGCCAACTCTCAGACACTTCCTCTTACCTCCCCCTGGAACATGGCAACCAGCGCCGCACATCAAGTCATTGTTTCCAGGACTGTCACTGACCTTATCAGCTCAGGAGGTCTTTCCTCCACAACCTCCAACCTCAGGCTTCTTCCCTTTTCAATCACAAAATTGCCCGAACCCCTGCAATGACCTCCACCATCCCCCATGACTTACTATAGTGTTGGCAAGCGGCTTCCTGGCCCCAAAGTTTGGATCTGTCTTTGTGCCCATTTTAGGTGGGCAGCTGGTTGGCCAGGAGTTAAAATGGTCTGAGCCTCACACAGTTGAGGTTGGGCAGGTTTGGCACACATTTTGCCTGTCTAAAATCCAAACCCAGTTCAGCCACCACTCTGGCCAAGATTGGTAACCTTTCATTTCCCAGTGCAGGGATTTTCCACTCCCTCCCAAAGTTTGTGAGCACTAGCGGAAAATATCACAATAAGAATTTGGACGTGCTTCCCAGCAGTGTAAATGCAGGACGCAATCGTTCCCTCCCTCCATCAGTGTCAGGCCACATTTTCTGCCATTCAACCTCGGGAATGTCATTATAAAACATTAGCAGATCATTATCGAGCCCATACACCGGAATCATACCCCCACATCAAATAAAGCGTCCTCGGCAGCGTGCTGTCAGAACGGTGGGATGTAAGACTGGTTTCAAAAGGCATGTGCCTGGCAGTGAGTACACTCAAGCTGTTGCAGTGCTTGCAGAGCAGCTCTGTGTCTTCAGGATGGAGTGGGGGCAGGGATCTCACAGGCAAGTCTGAACAGCAGTGTATTCAAGGCTGCCTTCTGGCACAGCGCCACGGGCTTCTTTGAAAGGCTGGAGAGAGTGAATGAAGGGGAAACCTGGGCACGGGCTTCAGTGCGGTGGTGGTGGCAGGTTAGGGGATGGCGGTGATGAGGAGTCAACTGGAACTGAAGTTTCCACACAATCACAGGTGGTGGAGCGGGATGCCAATGTAGGTAAGGGCAAGCATAATGGAAAAATATGTCAATGATAAATACCTCATTGCAGCTGAGATCATTTAGCTTGCGCTTGGTTGACATGCTTAGAATCAAACAATTTTACAATTTTGTCACAATTTTGCCACTGAAGCATCAATGATGTCATCGAGTCATAGAGGTTTACAGCATGAAAACAGGCCCTTCGGCCCAACTTGTACATGCCACCCAGTTTTTACCACTAAGATAGTCCCAATTGCCCACATTTGTCCCATAACCCTCCATACCCAGCTTTCCCATATAACTGTCTAAATGCTTTTTAAAAGGCAAAATTGTACCCTCTTCTACTACCGCCTCTGGCAGCTCGTTCCAGACACTCACCACCCTCTGTGTGAAAACATTGCCCCTCCCATGGACCCTTTTGTATCTGTCTCCTCTTACCTTAAACCTATGCCGTCAAGTTTTAGACTCCCCTACCTTTGGGAAAAGATGTTGATTATCTACCTTATCTGTGCCCCTCATTATTTTAAGGACCTCTATAATATCACCCCCAAGCCTCCTAGGCTCCAGGGAATAAAGTCCCACCGTATCCAGCCTCTCCTTATAACTCAAACCATCATGTCCCGGCAGCATCCTAGTAAATCTTTTCTGCACTCTTTCTAGTTTAATAATATCCTTTCTATAATCGGGTGATGTGCGTGAGTACTGCTGATTGCTGCTCAGCATTTAACCCTTGGCACTCGGAGTTCCAAATTCAATGACTGCTATGTTGTGGCTGTACCATTGCTCAACTGGGCAAGAAACTATATCCCTTTAGAAAGGTGACCATGGCACACTGCCCGAGGAAAGCACTCCTAATACTCGGCTCTGTGCCAAAGTGCCCATTGACAAGTGCCTCCCATGGAGCAAGCTGAGTGCAAGGCATTGAACTAAAGGTTAGGACAATGCCTGCACCTGGGATGAGAGCTCAGGATTCAGTAGAGTAGGCAAAGCTGTTACCACTCAGTCGTGTGGTGTGGGGCTGGGGGTTGTATGAGGTCTTGCTCAACCAGTATGCAAAGTAAGGAATGGACATCAATGTTATGGCCAGGGTTCGTCAGTCTGGAGGAGCTAAGGGAGAGGGTAGAGCTGCCGAGGGGGAGTGAGTTCAGGTATCTGCAGGTTCGGGACTTTGCACGAATGGTCTGGAAGGGACTCCCTAGATTGCCGGGATATACCCTGCTGGAGTGACTGCTGCTTCCGGATTTTTCATAGAATTTACAGTGCAGAAGGAGGCCATTTGGCCCATCGAGTTTGCACTGGCTCTCTGAAAGGGCACTCTACCCAACCGCACACCTCCACCCTATCCCCAGAACCCAGTAACTCCACCCAACACTAAGGGCAATTTTGGACACAAAGGGCAATTTAGCATGGCCAACCCACCTAACCTGCACATCTTTGGACTGTGGGAGGAAACCGGAGGACCCAGAGGAAACCCACGCACACACGGGGAGAACGTGCAGACTCCGCACAGACAGTGACCCAAGCGGGAATCGAACTTGGGACCCTGGAGCTGTGAAGCAATTGTGCTAACCACCATGCTACCGTGCTGCCCCTCAAACACGGTCACAAACATCCCCCACCATTTCTCAAACTCCCCCGCTGAGCCCCTTAACTCATACAGAAACTCGGATGTGGAAGGGGAGGGAAGAATTGGGTATATATATATATATGTGGCTGGGGGAGCAAGGAGGCGAGCGGGTGGTGAAGATCAAGGAGAAATGGGAAGTGGAGTTGGGAATGGAGATCAATTGGGGAGTATGGCATGAGGCACTGCAAAGGGTAAACGGGAGCTCCTCTTGTGCAAGGATGAGCCTGATACAGTTTAAGATGGTGCACAGGGAGGAGGGAGTGGACCCGGACCCTTTGGTGGTGATATTTGGGGTTTCAGAGAAGCCGGAGCTCATGGAGAGGAGGAAGGCCGATGTCTTGGCCTTCGCCTCTCTGATTGCACTGAGACAAATTTTGCTGGAGTGGCGGTCGGCATCGTCACCGGGGGTAGCAGCATGGTTGGGTGACCTGTATGACTTCCTGTGGTTAGAGAAGATAAAGTATGAGTTAAGGGGCTCAGCGGGGGAGTTTGAGAAAAGGTGGGGGATGTTTGTGACCGTGTTTGAGGAGCTGTTCGTCGCAGGGGGGTGGGATGTGGGTGATGGGGAGGGGGGGGGGGTGAAAAAGGAGAAAAATCTGTACAGACTGTCTAGCTGATTGTTGGGAAGAATGTTTCCCGGGGTGTTTATTTGCTGTAACCTACTTTGATCCAATTTTTAATGAAATTCGTTTTTTAAAAAATAGTGGTGCTTGGCTCGCCAAAGGCAGCAGTAAAACCATCAAGATGAAGAGGTGGCAGGCCTGATCCGACACAGAGAATAAACCCCCAGAGAGCCGTCATTTGTGGGTTCCTCGCTAGACCCAAGGTCTACAGATGGAGCTTGACATACCTGGAGATATCCATGAAACAATGTTGTTCAAGGCTGCGCATGTCCAGGGAACTGGTTGGTCATATTTGCCACCTGCTGCAAGATTTGGGGCCACACGTACTTAGAGGGCATTCAGTGCTATTGTCACTGCAGGTGATTGTGACGCTTAATTATTACACCACTGGCTCAGTCCAGGGATCTACAGGTGATCTCTGTGAAATTTCACAAGCCTCTGCGCACAAATGTATCCAGGAGGTCATAGACACAATCTTCGTGAGGGCTCTCAACTTTGTGCATTTCAAACGGGATCAGGCAAGCCAGGAAGCAAAAGCAATGAGATTTGTGTTTTCTACAGGTGCATGTGCCATCGATTGCACCCACATTGGCACACAGAGTTCTGTGGCATCAAGCTGTCAATTATATGAACCCCAAGGGTTTCCACTCGCTGAATGTTCAGCATGTCTGCGATCACACCAAACACATCCTTCAGGAGTGTGCTCAATTCCCAGGGAATATGCATGGCTTCTGTACTCTCAGCTGCTCTCAGACCTCTGACATCTTTCAGGGTCCACGGACACTGCAGGGTAGGCTCCTCAGGGGTAAGGGCTACCCATGTAGGATGTGGCTGATGATGGCTGTACAGAGGCCACTGGTGCAGCAGAGACAAAATACAATGAGAGTCATGCTGCAACTCTCACTTTGGTGGAGCGGACCATAGGGATGCTGAAGATGATGTTCAGGTGCCTGGACCGGTCTGGTGGAGTCCTGCAATACAATCCTCAGTCAAGTCTCCTGCTGTGCCCAACACAACCTGGTGATACAATGAGAGGAGTAACTGCCTGAGGAGGAGAGGGAGGAGCGGCACACCTCCTCCGATGAGGAGGACATCGAAGGAGGTGAGGTAGAGGAGGTCCTTAAGGCCAAGGATATTGACAATGAGGACATGCTGAGTTCCAGACAGAGGCAGGTGAGCTTGGGACACGCTCCTTGCCACTAGATACATGGAGGGTGATGAGGACATCCAGTGAGGACAGCCTATTATCACATGGCATCTGTGAGCATTGCGCTCCCGTCTGACCAATGGCAGTGCACATACCCTCTGTGATAAGGCTCCTGTCATGGAAATGCAGCATCTGCCCATAGACCCTACATTGCAGTCCCCACCTGCAGTGGGGGCATCCTCTGGAGGGCTGAGTCCTGGAGTGCTCTGGCCTGCTTTTGGGGTGCTGCTGTGTGGCAGTGCTGCCGTTCCCAGCCTAAGGAGCTGGAGCTGAAGCGGTCACAGGAAGAGAGCGTTCAGATGCGTGGGACAGTCCCAGAATCACCTGGGTGGATGCCCCTGGGGTCGGCACCAGCTGATCATCCTCCCTGTGAGTGCAAGAGGGCCCCCGGCTGCCTCCTTGAGAGAGAGGGGCAGCCGGAGTGAGCTTGAGAAGCCCTGCACCCATCTGGCATTGGCAACGGTGGATGCCAACAAGTGCCTCTGCCATGGAGTGCAGCTCCAGTTGCAGTACAGGACAGACGTTTGGGACCAAGGTCTCTACTGCCGCCACAACCCCACCAGCTTTGACCTCAGTGCGTTGGCCTGTCAGCACAATCCACTTCAGTTTGAAGGCAGATGGACTCCCCTGGAGCCTTGCCACCTGAGGATTGCAGCAAACATCCCTTCCTGATTTCCTTACCTTACCTTTGGAGCCCCAGCAACTGAGGCATGTCCGGGTCCAGAAGCTCATCTGACTCGGACTCCACAAATCTATGCACACAAACATCCCGGTCCCTCTGCTCCTGCACTTTTTAATAATTGTACCCCCTATTTTCCATTGTCTCTCCATGTCCTTCCTGCCAAAATGCATCACTTCACACTTCTCCACATTGAACTTCATCTGGCATCTATCTGCCCACTCCACCAACTTGTCTATGTTCCTTTGAGGTTCTACACTGTCCTCTTCATAGTTTACAGTACTTCCAAGTTTTTTGTATTCCGCAAACTTTGAAAATGTCCCTGCACACCAAGATCTAGATCATTAATGCATATCAGGGAAAGCAAAGGAAGGAAGAAAGGAGAAGTCATTAGTGCATGGCAGGGGCCTGAGAAACAGGAGAGATCACTCACAGCATAGCTGTCTGATGGATGCTGCAGTGCTGGATCCTCACTTGGTTTATCATTGCCTGCCTCACCAACAGCACGGGAATGGCTCACGTCGTCTCCAGCCAGCTGAATGGCTCTGTCCTCAGAGTCCTTGAAGACCATGTTCTGGCATTCCTTCACCTGTATGGGATCTTTCCCTCTTGTTGTGAGCCAAATTGTCCTGCACGAAAACAGATGGAGAGTGTGTAAGCAAGACGCATGCCAGGGTAGATGATAAGGATGCCTGGCATGTGTGGATGGTGAGTAGGACCAGCAAAGTAATGCGATATGACCTGCAGGGAAGCTGAAGGTATGTGTGGAAGAGTGGGTGATGGTGTCCCTGGAGTTGGCATTGAGCACGATCTCTACCGATGTGTGATCGGTCTGTGAGTTTGTGAGTTGAGAGTGATGAGAAGAGTGATTTAATTTGGCTGAATGGAGAAGATCATCCATCATCTTGCGGTACTGGATGGCTGTCCTCTTCTGCAGGGTGTTGGCATTGACCAGCACTGCCACTGCCTTCCATGCTGCATTGGTGACCCTGGTTGCAGATCTTTGCCCAAAGTGTGGGCATATCAAGTGGCGGCGGGCATCCACTGCATCCAGCAGGCATTCAAGGGAGACGTTGGCGAACTTGGGGGCAAAATGTTTTCTGGGTTTGGCTTCCGTGACTCCCCAGCAAACTATAAAGTGTGCTCGCTGTGTTCAGGGAAGGCCTTTAAATATAACGCCTGGATCTTTGAAGCTCTGAGGTGAAGCTGAACAGGTGAATCAGATGCTGCCCTCCTTGATACAGTGTGGAACTCATGCCTGCTCATTTATTTTTGCTAAGTGCGCACAATATGACGGAAAACGTTGCCACTACTGTCAGCGGCTTAAACGCTGCTTACCCGACCCAAAATCGGACTTCGACAATTTCTGGGACAATTGCACCCAGGAATGCTGCAATATCACTAGAATAATACTGCAATCACTCTTCTTTGCTGTCTTATTTCACAGCCGGGGAGGCTAGGGTGTAATGGATTGGAAATCCAGATGCCCGGGCCAATCACCTGGGGACTGAGGTTCAAATCCCACCATGGCAGATGATGATGTTTAAATTTAATTAGTTAATTAATTTAATTAGTTGATAAAAATCTGGAACAGTAAACTCGTCTCAGTAACGGTGTCCATGAAGCTATCATTGATTGCCATAAAATTCCATCTAGTTCACGAGTGTCCTTCAGGGAAGGAAATCTGCTGTCTTTACCTGGTCTGGCCTACAGGTGAATCAGACCCACAGCAATGAGGTTGACTGTTAACTGCCCTCTGATTTGGCCCAGCAGTCCACATGGTTGTGACAATTAGGGATGGGCAACAAATGCCAGTAATACCCATATCCCATGAAAAATATGAAGGATATAAAATCAAAAATGCTGCAGTAGAACTTTAGAAATTTCCTGTGGTAACAATCCTGAAGGAGAAAAAGGGTTTGCTCAGCTAAGTCACAATATGAATTCCAAATCATAAAATTCATACAGTGCAGAAGGAGGCTATTCGGCCCATCGAGCCTGCACCGACCTTCTGAAAGAGCACCCTACCTAGGCTCATTCTGCCTCCCTATCTCCATAACCCCATCTAAATGTTTGGACACTAAGGGACAATTTACCATTGCCAATCACCTAATCTGCACATTTTTGGACTGTGAGAGGAAACTGGAGCACCCGGAGGTAATCTACAGACATAGGGAGAATGTGCAAACTCCACACACACAGACAGTCACCCAAGGCCAGAATATGGATACATTCATGTGACATAAGTCAGTGGGAACTCCCTTTCTAAGCTATTCCTGACCAAAATCCAACCCAACAAGAATTTAGTCTCACGCCCATTCTGAAAAGATTCCGGTTTTGAGAAACATGCAACTGGCAATCGGTGTTCAGGAAAATTTCCCCTGATCCTTGCTTTAAATACCAGTGGAAATAAGATAACCAGAGAAGGAGAGATTTTCTTCATCACCACAATGTACGGAGATGGAGCTGATCTCCATTTCCACAGTGAACAAACAAATGTGTCATGCGTGGTCCACTGTCCCCGCAGCCTCTTCTGTCCAAGGGAATAATACTCAGTTTAACCAGCTGAAACCCTGCACACAGCCAAATAACTAAAAGGGTGCAGCCACTGCAATTTATAATTGTGGTTTGAAACAAATACCTAAATATTTACTAAAATAACTACTTGGGCAGGCCTTCTATCTAAGTGCTGACAACTCAAACATGGCTCTTCATTCCAGGAAATAAATCTTGAAACTCTGCAACATCCAGAAGGGCTCGTTATATAATATTTGCCTAATAATCACTGAAGAAAGTTCAGAGTACTTTTCTTATTTCTGAAATCAATAAAGTAGTTGCCTGCAGTGTTTTTATATCGTCTTGCCAAATTTTTTGCCAGCTTAATCAAAGGTGTTGATAACTTAATAGCTTTTGACGTTTCCGCCTCCTCAGTAACATGGGCTGATCTCAAAAGTATTCCATATGGTGCAGGAAGGCTCCAGCAAGAACTATATTGGAAACAGTCATTTGTGACTTAAATAAATACCTGTGATCACTTTCTTTTAGCTAATAAAGATTCCTCAGATTCCTTGCGACTCTGCAGATACTGAAGACGTCTCTGCCTACATGCAGCGAGAACTGCACAACATTCAGGCGTAGGCAGACACTTGGCAAGTAACATTTGGGCCACACATGTACCAGGCAATGACTAGAGAGAATGCAACTATCTTCTCTTGACATTGACTCAAACATATTCTATGAATAACAGATAAAGCAGAGAGTGTGGCTCAATTAGTAAGAGTGACAGTTAAATCAATTTTTGCAGGTAAAATACTATGAAAGATGGTAAATATTCATTTAACAATGTGGAATTGTGATGTATATAAGAGGAGGTTGCAAGATTCACTGGTCTGTAGTAAGTTAGTAAACTTTACACAGTGAGGAGGGAAGGGAACTATGAGGGTTGGGTGTAATATGGGACTCAGGATTAGGTTATAGAGAGAATATCCTCAACCTGTATCTTCCTCATTGCTGTGTGTGCACATCAAATAAGGACACAATCAGGTTCAGTTGGGCTGCCTCTTGGGGCTTAATACCTCGGTTACATGTAATATAGTCTTATGCATGATGGCTGACCACTGGGGTAAGATAGCAGAGGTTGTCCAGGATGATCCCATGTTTTTAATGTTAAGCTATTCTGTTTCAAAACCCACTTATCAGAAGGTCGCCCTGTGCTGTGTCCTTGTGAATTTTTTCACTTTCTAGTATAGCTATCCTTATGATCCTTCTAAGCAAGAGTCCTAATTTTTGATTCCAATTTAGGGCAGTTTGTTCTGTGAACCCGATCCACTAAGAATTAGATGAAGAGTGCCAAAGGTAATTTCCCACATGCCTCTTGGAGAAAGGAGAAACTTATCTCACAAGTCTGAGAATTGGTATTTTAGTCTCTGGAAAGAGAAGTTTGGAAAAGGTGAGGGGTGACTCTGTTAATTCAAGACATTTGCACAAGACAGAGGGATGACCCAAGTTCAGGAAACCATGATGTAGAAGTGTTTTGGGGAGAGATGAGGAATGGTAAAGGCAAGAAGTCACTTGCGGAAGTGGCATATCGGCCCAATAATAGTAATTACATGGAAGGACGGGTTTCAAAGAAGAAATAATGGGGCTTGTTAAAAAGGTGCGGCGATTATCATGGGGGATTTTAATCCATATATCGACTTGAATTATTAGATGAGCAAAGGTAACATAGATGGCAAATTCACAGAATGTTTTGGGATACTTTCTTAGATCAGCATATTCTGGAGCCAACCAGGGAGCAGGTTGTACTCGACCTGATAGCGTGCAAGAAGATAGGATTATTTAATTACCTCATAGTGAAGGCACCCCTAGATCATAACATGATTGAATTTTATATTTAGTTTGAGGGAGAGAAGAGTGAGTCTAAGAACAGTGTTTTAAACTTAAATAAAGGCAATAATGAGGGCATGAAAGCAAAGCTAACTGAAGTGACTAAGCATTCTAGACAATGGGATAAATCAGTAGAGCTGTAGTAGCAGACATTTAAGGGATATTTCAGAATACACAGAATAGATAATGAGAAATAGTGAGAAAGAAAAATTCCAAGGGGAATACCCACCATCTGTGGTTAATTAAAAAAGTTAAAGATAGCATCAAACTTAAAGAAAAAGCGTATAATTGTGCAAATTGAGTGGCAGGTCATAAGATTGGACAGAATTTACAAAACAGCAAAAAATGACTAAAGAATTACTAAGGAGGGAAAAATTAGAGTACAAGACAACACCAGCTAGAAATATAAAGATGGATAGTAAAAGTTTCTATTGATATTTAAAAGGAAAAGTGTTAACAAAGTCAGCATTGGTTACGAAGAAGGTGATTCTGAGAAGTTAATGAAAAATAAGGAGATTGTAGATTAATTGAACAGATATTTTGCGTTGGTCTTCACTGTAGAAGATACAAGTAACATCCGAGAAATGGCTGTAAATCAGGAAGTGGAAGTGAAATGGAGGGAGGAGTTCAAGAAAATTGCAATCACCAGGGAAATAACAAGGGAAAGAAGACACTGGTGAGAGTAGTCTACAAATGGCAACACGGTAGCATTGTGGATAGCACAATTGCTTCACAGCTCCAGGGTCCCAAATTTGATTCCGGCTTGGGCCGCTGTCTGTGCGGAGTCTGCACGTCCTCCCCGTGTGTGCGTGGGTTTCCTCCCACAGCCCAAAGATGTGCAGGTTAGGTGGATTGGCCATGATAAATTGCCCTTAGTGTCCAAAATTGCCCTTAGTGTTGGGTGGGGTTACTGGGTTATGGGGTTTTGTGAGGGCCACGAAGAATCCAGCACGAGTTTCAAGGATACAAAGAAATAACATTTATTTACAATAACATATATGTATATATACAACAGCAGCAAACTTGCTTGCTGCTTACTCCTTCCTGCTGGTTCCAAACTGGCCAGCTTTATTTATACAGGGAGTCTGCGAATGATTTCTCCGGCCCCGTCATTGGGGAAGCTCATACTCCTACAGGATTGTGGGATTGTCATTAGTCCCCAGCCAATGGTAAGCAGGCAGGTTATAACAGGGGTTAGGGTGGAGGTGTTGACCTTGGGTAGGGTGCTCTTTCCAAGAGCTGGTGCAGACTCGATGGGCTGAATGGCCTCCTTCTGCACTGTAAATTCTATGATAATCTAATCTAATCTAAGTCCCCAAACAGTAGTTATACTGTAGGGGGTAGTAAATCAGGAGATAATAAAGGCATGTAACAAGGCAGTACTTTTAATCATTTGTGACTTTAATCTTCATGTAGATTGGGAAAATCAAATTGCCAGAGGTAGCCATGAGGAAGAATTTATCAAGTGTATTCAGGATGTTTCCCAGAACAGTATGTTGAGGATCCAACCAGGCATCAAGGTATTTTGAGTTTGGTAATGTGTAATGAGGCAGGTTTAATAAACAATCTAATTGTAAAACATCCCCTAAGAAGCAGTGATCATAACATGGTAGAATTTAGCATTCAATTTGAGAGTGAGAAACTTGGGTCAGAAACAACTGTGCTACACTTAAATAAGGGTAATTAGAAATAAATGAGGGCAGAGTTGGCTGGAGTTTATTGGGAAAGGAGTTTAGCAGGAAAGATGGTTGAACACCAAAGGCTGACTTTTCTGAAAATAGTTCATGACTCACAACAAAAATATATCTCAGTGAGGAAGAAGGATTCTCGGAAGGAGGATGAGGAAAAATCAACCATAGTTAACCAAAGAAGTGAAGGATAGTATTAAACAGAAAGAAAAGACATATAATGCGGCAAATATTAGTGGTAAGACAGAGGATTGGGAAAGTTTTAAAAATCAACAAAAGATGACTAACAAAATAATAAAGAGGGAGAAGGTAAATTCTGAGGATAAACTGGCAAGTAATATAAAAAGCAAGAGTTTCCTTGAACATATAAAAAGGAACAGAGAGGCCAAAGTGAACATAGGCCCCTTGGAGGATGAGACTGGGGAAATAATAATGGGGAACCAAGAAATGACAGAGGAGTTGAACAAATATTTGCGACAGTTTTGACAGTGGGAGACATTAATAACATTTCAAAGATAAATAATCAAAGGGCAGAGGTGGGGGATGGTGATGGTGGTGGTGGGGGTGGGGGGTGAGGGGAGATGAAATACAACAACAATCACCAGGGAAAAAGTACCTAAACTAATGGGGCTAAAGGCCGTAAGTCTCCACGGGCCTGATGGGTTGCAACCCAGGATATTAAAGGAAGTAGCTACAGAGATAATGGATGCGTTGGTAGTAATCTTCCAAGAATCCTTAAATTCTGGAAAAGTCCCAGACGATTGGAGTAACATCTTTATTTAAAAAAGGAGAGAGACAAAAAGCAAGTAACTATAGACTAGTTAGCTTAGCTTCTGTCATTGGGAAACTGTTAGAGTCTGTTATAAAGTCTGTTAGAAATGCACAATATAATCAAACAGTGTCAATATGGTTTATGAAGAGGAAATCATGCCTGACAAATTTATTAGAATTCTTTGAGAGGGTAATGAGCAGGAAAGATGAAGGGGGACAAGTCGATGTAATACACTTGGATTTCCAAAAGGCGTTCGATAAGATACCACACAAAAGGCTACTTAACAAGTACTCCCCTGTTGTTGGGGTAGTATATTAGCATGGATGGAGGATTGGCTAACTGATAGAAGACAGAGAGTTAGGATAAGAGGAGCTTTTTCAAGATGGTAACCTGTAACTAGTGGAGTGCCTCAAGGATCTGTGCTGGGGCTACAATTATCCACAATATATATCGATGACTTGGACGAGGGAAGTAAATGCACTACTGCCAACTTTGCGGATGACACAGAAATACCAGGGAAGGCAAATGGTGAGGATAATTATGATAATTTTTATTGTCACAAGTATGCTTACATTAACACTGCAAACAAGTTACTGTAAAAAGCCCCTAGTTACCACATTCCGGCGCCTGTTTGGGTACATGGAGGGAGAGTTCAGAATGTCCAAATTACCTAACAGATGACACACAAGAGTCTAACAGAGGGATATAGACAGGTTAACTGAATGGGAAAAAAACTTGGAAGGTGAAATATAATACAGGAAAATGTAAAGTTATGCACTTTGTTAGCAAGAATAAAGTAGCTGAATATTATTTAAATAGAGAAAGACTGCAGAAAACTACAGCACAGAGGGATTTGGGACTCTCGTTCGTAAATCACAAAAAGCTAGCATGCAAGTTCAGCAGGCAATTGGGAAGGCAAATGGAGTTTTGGCCTTTATTTCAAAAGGATTGGAGCTGAAAAAGAAGGAAGTTCTGCTAAAGCTATATAAGGCATTAGTTAAATTACACCAGGGATACCGTGAACTGTTTTGGTCCCCTTATCCAAGGAAAGATATACTGGCATTGGAGGCTGTCCAGAGAAGGTTCACTAGGTTGATCCCGGATATGGAGAGATTTTCTTACCAGGAAAAGTTCAGTAGATCGGATCTGTACTCATAGGAGTTTATAAGAATGAGCGGCAACCTTATTGAGACATATAAGATTCTCAAGGGGTTTGACAGGGTAAATGCTGAGAGGATGTTTCCTCTTGTGGGCATGTCCAGGGCCTGATTACCTTCAAGGTATTCAGGCAGAGTCAACATGGTTTGTGAAAGGAAAATCATGGTGAATCAATTTAATGGCGTTCTTTGAAGTAACAGGTCCTGTGGATAAAGGGAAACCGGTTGTATTTAGATCTTGAGAAGGTATTTGATAAGATGCTCCTCAAATGTTGCTGCAGAAAATAAAATCTCATGGTGTAGGGGGTGATATATTAACATGGATAGCAGATTGGCTAGCTAACAGGAACCAGGGAGTGGGCATACATGAGCTTAATCTCAAAGTAAGAGGTCATCTATTTAAGACGGAGATGAGGAGTTTCTTCTCTCAAAGGGTAGTAAATCTCTGGAATTCTTTACTGCAGAGGGCTTAGAGGCTGGGTATAGTTAAGGCTGAGATAGATAGATTTTTAATCAGTAAGGGAATCAAGGGGATAAGGCAGCAAGGTGGAATTGAGGATTATCAGATCAGCCATGATCTCATTGAATGGAGGAGCAGATTCGATGGGCCAAGTGGCCTACGTCTGCTCCTACATCCTATTGCCCGACACCGGTATCATGTTTTCCGATGAGGAATGGAGTGTCGGTGAAAAATGGGTCGTGCGTTTACCAGCGGCGTGGGGTGACTTCAATAGGAAATCCCATTGACAGCGGCGGGAGCAGAGAATCCCACCGGCAGCAAATGGCGCACCGCTGAGAAACACGTGGCCGGGGGACCGGAGAACCGCCCACTATTCACTAGATGCAGGGAAGGTTTCAATTGATTGGAAAATAACTAATGTAACTCCTTTCATCAAAAAAGGAGGGAGACAGAAAGCAGTAAACTATAGGCCAGTTAGCTTAACATCAGTCATAGGAAAAATGTGAGAAGCTATAATTAAAGATGTTATAACAGAGCACTTAGATAAATTCAAGGTATTCAGGCAGAGTCAACATGGTTGGTGAAAGGAAAATCATGTTGAATCAATTTAATGGCGTACTTTGAAGTAACAGGTCCTGTGGATAAAGGGAAACCGGTTGTATTTAGATTTTCAGAAGGTATTTGATACGATGCTCCTCAAATGTTGCTGCAGAAAATAAAAGCTCATGGTGTAGGGGGTAACATAGAAGATTGGCTAGCTAACAGGAAACAGGGAGTGGGCATACATGAGTCATTTTCTGGTTGGCAGAATGTTATGAGTGGTATGCCTCAGGGATCCGCGCTGAGGCCTCAATCATTACAATTTTATATAAATGATTTGGAAGAAGGGGCCAATGATATGGTGATTACATTTGCTGATGACACAAAAATAGATAGGAAAGTAAGCTGTGAAGTGGACAAAAGGAGGCTACGTGAGTGGGCAAAGATCTGGCAAATGTTGTATAATGTGGAAAAATGTGAGGATGATTAAAAAAGAAGCATGTTATCTAAATGGTGAGAAAATGCCAAGCACGAGATGTAGGTGGACCTGGGTGCCCTAGTGCATGAATCACAAAAGGCAGGATCAGAAAGTAATTAAGAAAGCTAATAGAATGTTATTGTTTATTTCAAGGGGAACTGAATATAAGAGTGGGGAGGTTATGCTTCAGTTATACAGGACGTTGGTGAAACTACGCCTGGAATACTGTGTGCAGCATTGGTCTCCTTATTTCAGGAAAGATATAAATGCATTGGAAGCAGTTCAGAAAAGGTTTACTGAATTGATACCAGGAATGGGTGGATTACCTTATGAGAAAAAGATGGATTCTCCATTGCCCGACTCCGTTGTCAGGTTTTCCGATCAGGCGAATAATGCAGCGTTGGTGAAAAATGGGATCAGTGCCAGGCACCAAACATGTTTTGGTGTTCTGTCCCCCGCTGGCGGCAGCAGTGAGCTACATGCCTTGTGTCGGCGGGAGGGTGCAAGAAGGGCTGTATCCCGGAGTCTCCACCCCCCCTCCCTCCCCTGTTATGCATGGACCTCCACAGTAGGAAATCCTCCGTGCAGGATTTGGTGCAGGTTTACCCAAGCATTGTCCTGACACTGTGGACCCCGTGGTGGGTCAAGGGGGTCAGTGCATAACTGAGGTGCTTCCCAAAGTCCATTGGAAGGCCCCCTCCCCCCGACAACGCAAATCCTGCCTCCCCACCCAACCCTCCCCCATCAGAGACCCCTAAAAGGGACCCGCATCAGTCACCCCTACCTGAAAGCTGAAGAGCTGTCCAGGCAGTAGTGAAAAATCACTGCATTTTCACTAACCCTTTCTAACGTCTCTACTTCCTACGGAAGCTAAAGAAATTTGGCATGTCTGCATCAACTCTCACAAACTTCTACAGATGTGCCATAGAGAGCATCTATCCGGCTGCATCACAGCTTGGTATGGCAACTGCTCAGCCCAAGATCGCAAGAAACTGCAGAGTGTGGTGAACTCAGCCCAACGCATCAAACAAGCTTGCCACCCTCACATTGATTCTGTCTACACCTCCTGCTGCCTCAGGAAGGCAGACAGCATTATCAGAGACCCCTCCCACCCAGGCATTGCCTTCTTCCAGACTCTTCCATCAGGCAGAAGGTACAGAAGTCTGAAGACCCGCACATCCAGATATAGGAACAGCTTCTTCCCCACAGCTATTAGACTCCTCAACGACTCTCCCTCGGACTGATCTGTTCCCTGTAAGAACAGTATTCATGACGCCCTGCTGCTCTTGCTCATGTATTGCTTTGTTTGGCCCCTTGTTCTGCACTGTAACCAATCATTATTTGTCAATATACTCTGTCGATTATTCTTTTTTGTCTATTATGTACATAACTGTGTACGTTCTCTTGGCCGCAGAAAAATATTTTTCACTGTACTTCGGTACATGTGACAATAAATCAAATCAATCAGTCAATCAAAACATCTGCTTTTGATTGATGTCTATCCCCGATAACTTTTCACCCCCTTGCTTGTAAAGAATCTACGTCTGCTTTAAGGAGCCAGATGTTACAAGTCAGCCAGATGTTACAAGTGTTGGAGGCTTCCTTGAAAGCCAAGTACATTTCAAAGGGTTTCAAATCCCTTGACAACCTTTGAAATACAAACCTTCCATTCCATTTCACATAGCAATACATTGCATTAGCTAGTGATTGACAGTTTTATTACTCCAGAGACAGTTGCTTGGTGGATTGTTGATCTATCGCTCCTTCAACACATCAAAAGCAGCTAAGTGCTATTTGCTCTGAAAAAGAGTAAATGGGGTTGGGTCACCATCATGCGTGCATGCTGTCAGGGGGTGGCCGTTATTCCCGTGGTGGGAAGGGAGGATTATGAGCGGAGGGGGGCAAGGTGTTGTGAGGGAAGGCCTGCCGTTGGACCTCGGCATTTGAGTGGGCGGCCTGATACCGGGATTCCAAGGAACTTCCCTCCATGCATAAACTAGCATGGTAAAGGAGATGCAATCGCAACTGGGCAGCACTGCCAGTGCCAGCAGACACCAGTAGCGAATTTCCAGTGGCGGGAGCACTTAGTCTCTACAACGGAGAATCCAGTGCATCAGCTCCCGAGGGGACTTGACAGGATGAATGTGGAGAGGATGGTCGGGATTCTCTGATCCGAGTTCACCCCACCACCGCTGCCAGCGAGAATGGAGGATTCAGCACTCGGCCAAAACGCCATTCACTGCAGCGGACTGGAGAATCCCACCAACGTGAACAGACAGGGATTTCTGGGCGGTTTCCTATTGTGGGAGAATCTGGACCGAGGGACCATTGTTTAAAAATAAATGTTTGCTCATTTATTAATGATGAGGAAAAAATAATTCTCTGAGAGGGTTGTGAGACCTTAGAATTCTCTTCCCAAAGGCAGTTGAGGCAGAGGGTGACATTTTCCAGCCCCGCCCTCCGCCAGGATTGTCTGGGCCCGCTGAAAGTCTTCTCTTTGGGGTTGGAAATTCCCAGCCACAGTAAATATCCTTAAAGCAGACGTAGATTCTTTACAAGCAAGGGGGTGAAAAGTTATCGGGGATAGGCAGCCATGTGAAGTTGAAGTTGAGCCATTAGTGTATGTTTTTATATTTATTTATGGGGTGTGGGCGTCGCTGGTTATGCCACCATTTATTGCCCATCCCTAGTAGCCCTTCAGAAAGTGGTGGTGAGTTGTCTTCTAGAACGGCTGCGGTCCTTGAGGTGTAGGTACACCTATTAGCTATTAGGGAAGGAGTTCCAGGATGTTGCCCCAGCATTGCAGGCTCGATGGGCCGAGTGGCCTAACCCCTGCTCCTATGTTTGTGCTTTCACGTGGATGTATGAAGATACTGTACCACCAAGTCCCTCTGGGTTTTTAAAATTAATAAAGATGAACTAACACACATACAAATGGAGTTTCAATAATTATTAGAAAGCCATTATCATTCTCTGACAGTTGACAAATTTTATTGTGAATTGTCCCAGTGCCTGAGGTTAAATTTAAATACTTCATGTAGCATATCATCCTCATTACTCACTGACTACCTGGCTGATTGCAGCATGATTGGTTTGGACTGTGGATTCCACATCCCAGAATCTGGCAGACAATTATATGAAAGCTTGGTTGCACAATTGTTCTGGAAAAAAATCAGCATGTCATGAGAATAATTTTGTTTTATTCTTCTCTCTCTCTCTCTCCATCCCCCCCCCCCCCCCACCCACCCACCCACCCACCCTCTCCCCACCCTATTTTCTCCCTTCTTTTCTTTCAGGTATTAACTCTTCCTGTGGCACAACTAATGAGATAGGCTTTGGAGGATGATTTCTTCAGAAGGCTGGCAGTCAATGTGCCTCCATTTTGCAATGTGGTCGCAACAGGCTTATTGGAGAGGAATGTAAACATGGGAGACTGCCACATGGAGCTCAGTTTGTTCTTAACACATAGAGTGACATTTTACAGAACAGAAGCCCACCATTTAGTTCAACTTCTGTTGTTTAAGGTGTAGGTGATGACAACACATTGGGTCAGTACAAGATCCTTTCTACACTCACAACTCTGAATACTTTTGCTGCTTTGCTGGCCTATGCTCCATCGAAGCCTCCCTTTCGCCTTACGACACCTCACCTTTCCATTCCTTTCCTCTTCATGTGCTGAGTTTCGCCCTAAATGCATCTGTGCTAATTGCCTGAAGCATTCCATTAGTCCATATAGCTGCCATGGTTTAAGATCTGCCACCTATTTTCCCCCCAAATATCACAAACAAAATATAATGTTCAAAGTAATATTGTTACTGTTATTACAGCATGGTCCATGGAGCAAAAGATTTATTGCTAAATGTACTATTTATTATGGAGAGCAATCTGTAATGAGTCACAAGTCGTTAGCTAGATGTTTCCTTCATTTTTTGTGTATTGTGAATCACTCTTGAATGAAGAATTTGAATTGGACTCCTTTTCATTATTAACACCTTGTCACTTGACCTTGAAAGGAAGTTGATCATGGACATACCAACAGTCCTTCTCTACTCACCTGGAGCCATCCTAATGCATTCCTTAAAGCTTGTCAGATCTTGCTTGCATTGCCTAACAGCGTATGTGGAACATCAAAAGGAAGCTTCAGGCTAAAAAACTACAGACGACAAATGGTGTGTTATTACTGACCAGGAAAGCATTTCAAGCCTGTTTTACAAGACAATGGGCGTTACGATATCAGGATTATACATTGCTTTAATTATAGCCTCTCTTGACCTTCTTCCCCCTTTATTTTACATAAAGGACGTTTCCTTTGAGGTTTTCCCCTGACCCGGCCTGATTTTCTCGCTTTCATTAGATGCTGGACCCTATATTTAGAGGTAAGATTAATAGGTACAGAGGAGAGGATAAAATCAGTTTTATGGGTTCCCCTACTCACTCACTCATTGGCTGAGTGTATATCAATAACAACAACTTGAATTTATATGGTGGCTTTAACATAGCAAAACATCCCAGTAATTACATATGTGTAATCAAACATAATTTAACACTGGGCCACGTAAGGAAATATTAGGAGGGATAATCAAAAGCTTGGTCTAAGAGTTAGGTTTTAAAGGACACCCTCAAGGAAAGAAAGAGAGGCAGAGGGGGTTAGGGAGGTCAGAACTCAAGTTCTTGGCACCTGAAGGCACAGTGCCAACGGCAGAGCGATAAAAACTGGCGATGCACCAGAAGGCCAGAATGCTGATTTCCTGGAGGACTACAGGAATGGAGGAGGTTGCAGAGTGAGGGAGAGGTAATGCCATGGGGGGATGTGAAAACAAAGGGCAGGTGCTGATGGATGGGCATGGCACTGAGTCACACATGCCTTTGAGTCAGGAGGATGCGAATCTGAGCCCCTCTCCAGGTTACAATCCAGTGCACGTCAGTGCAGTACTGAGGGAATGCTGCACTTCCAGAGGCTACGTCTTCTGCGTGAGATGTTAAACCCGACTGCCCTCACCAGTGAACATTAATTTATTTCATGACACTATTTTGAAGAAGTGCAGACGAGTTCAATAAAATCACATTGCTATTCATTGGACTTTACTGGGTTCAAATCTGTTGCTGCATTAAAGTGCTTAAAAAGTGCTCCAGCAGCTATAATGCATTTGTATGCAGAAGCTGCCACTTCTCTGGCGGTTAAGGTCAAACTGAGGGGACAGATTTCACAACTAGGCTTGTATTCCCTGCAATATGGATGACTAAGGGATGATAAGAACATAAGAACTAGGAGCAGGAGTAGGCCATTTGGCCCCTCGAGCCTGCTTCGCCATTCAATGAAATCATGGCTGATCTTTTTTGGACTCAGCTCCACTTTCCAGCCCAAACACCATAACCCTTAATCCCTTTATTCTTCAAAAAACTATCTATCTTTATCTTAAAAACATTTAATGAAGGAACCTCAACTGCTTCACTGGGCAAGGAATTCCATAGATTCACAACCCTTTGGGTGAAGAAGTTCCTCCTAAGCTCAGTCCTAAATCTACTTCCCCTTATTTTGAGGCTATGCCCCCTAGTTCTGCTTTCACCCGCCAGTGGAAACAACCTGCCCACATCTATCCTATCTATTCCCTTCATAATTTTATATGTTTCTATAAGATCCCCCCGCATCCTTCTAAATTCCAACGAGTACCGTCCCAATCTACTCAACCTCTCCTCGTAATCCAACCCCTTCAGCTCTGGGATTAACCTAGTGAATCTCCTCTGCACACCCTGCAGTATTGCTGAAAAAGACATGTTGTTGAATCTTTTTCTCACACTCTTCAGGACAATTCGCAAGAATACCAAATGTAAAGGGAACAACAAATTATGGTTCATGAGAAAGGTGCAAGAGTTTCTTTTTTCTGAAATCAGCCAGGATTTCTATTTCCAATTAGGATCTTATCAGCCCTACGGACTGTCTGAGCACATGTGCCTGACCGAGATATCTCTCCATGCCTGAAATTTCTTTACAGCATTTGCTGCCTTGGCATACAGAGGTAAGGGTACTTTGGGCATGATACTGGAGGGCATCTGGCACATAAAGAGCCCGAGCCTGCACTTTAGAAAGGAAGGAAGAGCATCGGGAACATGCATCAGCTTTACTCTTCAAAAGTCTGCTTGTAAAACAATGCCTTAAGAACATGACCCAGGGCAGTCAGGGTTGTAAAATAATCTCCCACAAGATTAAAGGCTATGGGGTGTCTCTCATTTCTGGCTGGCAAGCCAAATGTTCTTGTCTGCAGAGTTTGCTTAATTAAAGATAGTAACAGAAATGCGAGTCAAAATAAATTATAGTTTTGAATATATGTTCGGCAGTATACACCTTTAAGGTTCGCTCCACCAAAAATGCTTGCGTTTGAAGTCATTGCAGTCTAACCTCTGCTGCTTTAGCAGCTTGTACCATTTGTTCCATAACAAATGCATTACCTCCTCTGCATCCTAACAGGAAGATACAAGGCTTTTAAATTCCTCTCCCTTCAAACACAAGTTATGAGTCACGTTAAAAAGATGCAGGGGCGGGGGTGGGGTAGGGAGGCGGGGTGGGGGCTGTGGAGGGGAATAAATGGAATTAGTCTTGGAATAATCCAACTCAGAAAGAGGCCATTTGGTCCATTGCACCTGTGCTGACCCTTTGAAAGAGCGTTCCAATTAGTCTCACTCCTCTATCCTTAACCCAATGTTGTGGAAATGGTTTCTAGTCAAATATATACCCTTTCTCTTCTGAAAGTTATGAGTGAGACAGGTTTGGGGAGTACATTCCTGATCATAACAACTAGCTGTGTAAAAATTAATCTCTCCGTATCCCCTCAGGTTCTTGGATTCGTGTACGAAGATTACCGAGCTAGGTGAACAATGCAATCTTTGCATTCAGCTCTAAAACTGGAACTACTTCTCAGTAGTTGCCTGTAACTTTAAGAGACATGGAGAGATAATCAGTTGAGTATCAGAGGCAAAAACAGGTTAAGAACACAAAATATAGAGATTAGCAGCACAATAATGCAACTGTCGTGCAATGGTGCCGATTTAACAATAATGTTAAAAAAGGGATAATCCTCTTTTACGAGGAATGAAACATTAAATTTTTTTTTACAATCTACATAGATAGTACACAATTGCCATTAGGACACGTAATGTACAAATGATTAAAGGGGAAATTGAATAAGTCATTTTTGTTTTGTTGCAAATCAAAATGCAACGGTTTGATCAATGTCAGGTTAGGTGGATTGGCCATGATAAATTGCCCTTAGTGTCCAAAATTGCCCTTAGTGTTGGGTGGCGTTACTGGGTTATGGGGGTAGGGTGGAGGTGTGAGTTTAAGTGGGGTACTCTTTCCAAGAGCCGGTGCAGACTCGATGGGCCGAATGGCCTCCTTCTGCACTGTAAATTCTATGTTAAATGTCAGTGACACAATTATTGCCAATCAATTATATATAACATCCTCATTGTGTCAGTAATCCACAAATCTTCAAATTCTTCTCCTTCATGAAACATAAGAAGAACATAAAAAGCTTATAACACTTCGGCACAGAGGAATGGAAGAATTAGAAGCAGCATTAGTCCATGTTATCCCCTCAATGAACTGCCCGTTCAGCAGCCTCACGACAAGCGGTGGCCATTGCTGAAGCTGCAACATGAAGGGGAGCACTCTTCAAAGCTGAGAGGCTTCAAAGAGTAGAATATTATTTTTTACCATGAAGCGGTCACACAGGGAGAACTGGCGATTGGGAGCGAGGTGGGTTAACTACTGCCATCGAGCCCCTCCATAGCCCAAGGGGCAGCCAGTAAGGAGGGCATCCACCCCCTACCCTCAGATCCTCCTCCCCTCTGAACCCACTGGGAGGCCATTAGGGTTTATCTGGCTGTCTTCCCAAGCAGTGATGGTTCGTCTTGATGTGGGTAAATTTTTGATGGGTGGTAAAAGTCGTCCTTAACTGGGCAATTAATTGCCTCAATGCTGCAGAGGTTCTCACCACTGGTAATATACCATGATGGTAGACTCCCCTCCTCACTGCATCCTCCACCAACCCCATGTTAATAGTGGGTAGATTGGACTTCCGGGTGCGGCGATGACCAGCTGAGTCGCACGTTTCGGCAGCTCCCGGTGAAACGGACTTTTGGGCTCTTGATAGGAGCCCCAACGGCAATTTTGACGGCTAAAAACACTGTGCGGTAAACCAGAAGGGAATCCCCCCTGGATACGGATGAAAAAAGGAGGAGAAAGTGGCCGGATTGCAGTGGATCCTTTAGAACAGCAGCAAGGAAGGCATGCAAAAACCAAGATGGCGTCGGAAGGTGGCAGTTTAACATGGGGCCCTGAACAACAAGAGTTCTTGAAATGCTGTGTGGAAGAGCTCAAAAAGGAAATGAAGAAAGAGCTGTTGGCCCCGATACTACAGGCGATCGAAGGGCTAAAGGAGGAACAAAAGACCCAGGAGCGGGAGCTTCGGGTCGTGAAGGCAAAGGCAGCCGAGAATGAGGACGACATACAGGGCCTGGTGGTGAAGACGGAGATGCATGAGGCACATCAGAAACGATGTGTGGAAAGGTTGGAGGCACTGGAGAACAACGCAAGGAGGAACAACCTGAGGATTCTTGGTCTTCCTGAAGGTGCGGAGGGAGCGGACGTCGGGGCATATGTGAGCACGATGCTGCACTCGTTAATGGGAGCGGAGGCCCCGGCGGGTCCGTTGGAGGTGGAGGGAGCATACCGAGTGATGGCGCGAGGACCGAGAGCAGGAGAAATTCCCAGAGCCATAGTGGTGAGATTCCTCCGTTTTAAGGATAGAGAAATGGTCCTTAGATGGGCAAAGAAAACTCGGAGCAGTAAATGGGAGAACGCGGTGATCCGCGTTTATCAAGACTGGAGTGCGGAGGTGGCGAGAAGGAGGGCGAGCTTTAATCGGGCCAAGGCGGTGCTTCATAAAAAGAAGATAACATTTGGAATGCTGCAACCGGCAAGACTGTGGGTCACATATCGAGGGAGGCACCACTACTTTGAGACGGCGGATGAAGCGTGGACTTTTATTGTGGAAGAAAAACTGGAATGAGCGGGTTATTAAAAAGAACGTTTGAACAAAGTGGTGGGGCGAATGTGGGGAGCGAAGAGGGGGGTTAAAAAGGGGGGAAAGAGGAGTTTTATGTACTAATCCTGCGATGTGGTAACTTTTCTCTCTTCCACAGGTGGTGATGGGGGGAGGAGGGGAGGTGGAGGAGATGGGGCGTTGGCCATTGGGGGCGGGGCCAAGAGAGAAGCGCGGGCTTGGTTCCCGCGCTATGATAATCATGGCGGGAATAGAGAAGCAGGAAGGAGGGGGCGTCGCACGGTGCGAGCCGAGGTCATGGGGAGAAGCCGAGGTCAGCCAGAGTTTGCTGACTTCTGGGAGCAACATGGGGGGAGTAATTACGCTAGCGGGGGATCTAGCGGGGGGGGGGGGGGTGGGAGGGGGGAATTACTGGGTTGTTGCTGCTGGGGAGAGGGGGGAGCTGGTATGGGAGGGGATGGGCGGGGGGCACCGCCTGGGGGAGATACAGCTGCGTGGGAACCGGGTGAGGAGCTGGAAAAAGGGGATGGCTAATCGACAAGGGGGGGGTAGGAAGCCCCCCAACCCGGCTGATCACGTGGAACGTGAGAGGGCTGAACGGGCCGATAAAGAGGGCACGGGTACTCGCACACCTTAAGAAACTTATGGCAGATGTGGTTATGTTACAGGAAGCGCACCTGAAACTGACAGACCAGGTTAGGCTACGCAAAGGATGGGTGGGGCAGGTGTTTCATTCGGGGCTAGATGCGAAAAACAGGGGGGTGGCTATATTAGTGGGGAAGCGGGTAATGTTCGAGGCAAAGACTATAGTGGCGGATAACGGGGGCAGATACGTGATGGTGAGTGGCAAACTACAGGGGGAGACGGTGGTTTTGGTAAACGTATATGCCCCGAACTGGGATGATACCAATTTTATGAGGCGGATGCTAGGACGCATTCCGGACCTAGAGATGGGAAAGCTGATAATTGGGGGAAATTTTAATACGGTGTTGGAACCAGGGCTGGATAGGTCGAAGTCCAGGACTGGAAGGAGGCCGGCAGCAGCCAAGGTACTTAAAGATTTTATGGAGCAGAAGGGAGGTGTAGACCCGTGGAGATTTAGCAGACCTAGGAGTAGGGAGTTCTCGTTTTTCTCCATAAAGTCTACTCGCGAATAGACTTTTTTGTGCTGGGAAGGGCGTTGATCCCGAAGGTGAGGGGAACGGAGTATACGGCTATAGCCATTTCGGATCATGCTCCACACTGGGTGGACTTGGAGATAGGGGAGGAAACAGGAGGGCGCCCACCCTGGAGAATGGACATGGCACTAATGGCAGATGAGGGGGGGTGTTTAAGGGTGAGGGGCTGCATTGAAAAGTACTTGGAACTCAATGATAATGGGGAGGTCCAGGTGGGAGTGGTCTGGGAGGCGTTGAAGGCGGTGGTTAGAGGGGAGCTGATATCAATAAGGGCACATAAAGGGAAGCAGGAGAGTAAGGAACGGGAGCGGTTGCTGCAAGAACTTTTGAGGGTGGGCAGACAATATGCGGAAGCACCGGAGGAGGGACTGTACAGGGAAAGGCAAAGGCTACATGTAGAATTTGACTTGCTGACTACGGGCACTGCAGAGGCACAATGGAGGAAGGCACAGGGTGTACAATACGAATATGGGGAGAAGGCGAGCAGGTTGCTGGCACACCAATTGAGGAAAAGGAGAGCAGCGAGGGAAATAGGGGGAGTGAGGGATGAGGAAGGAGAGATGGAGCGGGGAGCGGAGAGAGTGAATGGAGTGTTCAAGACATTTTATAAAAAATTATATGAAGCTCAACCCCCGGATGGGAGGGAGAGAATGATGGGCTTCTTGGATCGGCTAGAATTTCCCAAGGTGGAAGAGCAGGAAAGGGTGGGACTGGGAGCACAGATCGAGGTAGAAGAAGTGGTGAAAGGAATTAGGAGCATGCAGGCGGGAAAGGCCCCGGGACCGGATGGATTCCCAGTCAAATTCTATAGAAAATATGTGGACTTGCTCGCCCCGGTATTGACGAGGACCTTTAATGAGGCAAAGGAAAGGGGACAACTGCCCCCGACTATGTCTGAAGCAATGATATCGCTTCTCTTAAAGAAGGAAAAGGACCCGCTACAATGCGGGTCCTATAGACCTATTTCCCTCCTAAATGTAGATGCCAAGATCCTGGCCAAGGTAATGGCAATGAGAATAGAGGAATGTGTCCCGGGGGTGGTCCACGGGGACCAAACTGGGTTTGTGAAGGGGAGACAGCTGAACACGAATATACGGAGGCTGTTAGGGGTAATGATGATGGCCCCACCAGAGGGGGAAACGGAGATAGTAGTGGCGATGGATGCCGAGAAAGCATTTGATAGAGTGGAGTGGGATTATTTGTGGGAGGTGTTGAGGAGATTTGGTTTTGGAGAGGGGTATGTTAGATGGGTGCAGCTGTTGTATAGGGCCCCTATGGCGAGCGTGGTCACGAATGGACGGGGATCTGCATATTTTCGGCTCCATAGAGAGACAAGGGAGGGATGCCCTCTGTCCCCATTATTGTTTGCACTGGCGATTGAGCCCCTGGCGATAGCGTTGAGGGGTTCCAAGAAGTGGAGGGGAGTACTTAGAGGAGGAGAAGAACACCGGGTATCTTTGTATGCGGACGATTTGCTACTATACGTGGCAGACCCGGCGGAGGGG
Organism: Scyliorhinus torazame; assembly: GCF_047496885.1. NCBI lineage: Eukaryota > Metazoa > Chordata > Chondrichthyes > Carcharhiniformes > Scyliorhinidae > Scyliorhinus > Scyliorhinus torazame. The sequence goes on from NC_092727.1 coordinate 120,982,696, forward strand.
ATGCCAGAAATAATGCGGATACTTGGGGAGTTTGGGGATTTTTCAGGGTATAAATTGAACATGGGGAAAAGTGAGTTGTTTGTGGTGCATCCAGGGGAGCAGAGTAGAGAAATAGAGGACCTACCGTTGAGGAAGGTAACAAGGGACTTTCGTTACCGGGGGATCCAGGTAGCCAAGAATTGGGGCACATTGCATAGGTTAAATTTAACGCGGTTGGTGGAACAAATGGAGGAGGATTTCAAGAGATGGGATATGGTATCCCTGTCACTGGCAGGGAGGGTGCAGGCGGTTAAGATGGTGGTCCTCCCGAGATTCCTCTTTGTGTTTCAGTGCCTCCCGGTGGTGATCACGAAGGCTTTTTTAAAAAGGATTGAAAAGAGCATCATGGGTTTTGTGTGGGCCGGGAAGACCCCGAGAGTGAGGAAGGGATTCTTACAGCGTAGCAGGGATAGGGGGGTGCTGGCACTACCGAGCCTAAGTGAGTATTATTGGGCCGCTAATATTTCAATGGTGAGTAAGTGGATGGGAGAGGAGGAGGGAGCGGCGTGGAAGAGATTAGAGAGGGCGTCCTGTAGGGGGACTAGCCTACAGGCTATGGTGACAGCCCCATTGCCGTTCTCACCGAGGAACTACACCACAAGCCCGGTGGTGGTGGCTACACTGAAGATTTGGGGACAGTGGAGACGGCATAGGGGAAAGACTGGAGCCTTGGGGGGGTCCCCGATAAGAAACAACCATAGGTTTGCCCCGGGGGGAATGGATGGGGGATATGGAATGTGGCAAAGAGCAGGAATAACGCAACTGAAAGATCTGTTTGTGGATGGGAAGTTCGCGAGTCTGGGAGCGCTGACCGAGAAATATGGGTTGCCCCAAGGGAATGCATTCAGGTATATGCAACTGAGGGCTTTTGCGAGGCAACAGGTGAGGGAATTCCCGCAGCTCCCGACACATGAGGTGCAGGACAGAGTGATCTCAAAGACATGGGTGGGGGATGGTAAGGTGTCAGATATATATAGGGAAATGAGGGACGAAGGGGAGACTATGGTAGATGAACTAAAAGGGAAATGGGAAGAAGAGCTGGGGGAGGAGATCGAGGAGGGGCTGTGTGCAGATGCCCTAAGCAGGGTAAACTCGTCGTCCTCGTGTGTCAGGCTAAGCCTGATTCAGTTTAAGGTATTACACAGGGCGCATATGACTGGAGCACGTCTCAGTAAATTTTTTGGGGTGGAGGATAGGTGTGCGAGGTGCTCGAGAAGCCCAGCGAATCATACCCATATGTTTTGGTCATGCCCGGCACTACAGGGGTTTTGGATGGGGGTGACAAAGGTGCTTTCAAAAGTAGTGGGGGTCCGGGTCGAACCAAGCTGGGGGTTGGCTATATTTGGGGTTGCACAAGAGCCGGGAGTGCAGGAGGCGAGAGAGGCCGATGTTTTGGCCTTTGCATCCCTAGTAGCCCGGCGCAGGATATTGTTAATGTGGAAAGAAGCCAAGCCCCCGGGGGTGGAGACCTGGATAAATGACATGGCAGGGTTTATAAAGCTAGAGCGGATTAAGTTTGTTCTAAGGGGGTCGGCTCAAGGGTTCACCAGGCGGTGGCAACCGTTCGTCGAATACCTCGCAGAAAGATAGATGGAATGGAAAAAAGAAGGCAGCAGCAGCAGCCCAGGATCGGGGGTGGGGGGGGGGGGGGGGTGGAGGAGGAACCAGAAGGACTCTCAGGGTTGTTAATATATACTGTATAATATGTATAGGTCGTTGCGACAGATAATTATATATTGGACTGTTGAATTATATTTTTGGAGAGTGTTACTTGTGATAAGGCAGTTGCCAATTAGGGTTAGTTTTCATTTTTGTTATTTATTCATTTTTTGTTTATAAAATAGGTCATTGTTATTTGTGTTGTTATAATATTGTGTAAAGGATGCACAATGTACTGTGTTGGTTGACCAAAAATTTTCAATAAAATATTTATTAAAAAAAAAATAGTGGGTAGATTGTGTTGTTAAAGATGCACAGAATATGGCATTGTTTGACAAGGAGCACTTATTAAGAAGGATGGTGAGGATACTGAGTGAGAGGTAGACATCTGTAATGCTGCATCCTGTGCATAAATCTACTGGTCGTCATTCTCCGACCCCCCACCGGGTCGGAGAATCGCCGGGGGCTTCCGTGAATCCCGCCCCCGCCGGTTGCCGAAGTCTCCGGCACCGGAGATTCGGCGGAGGCGGGAATCGCGCCGCGCCGGTTGGCGGGCCCCCCGCTCGATTCTCCGGCCCGGATGGGCCGAAGTCCTGCCGATAAATTGCCTGTCCCGCCGGCGTGGATTAAACCACCTTTTGAACGGCGGGACAAGGCGGCGCGGGCGGGCTCCGGGGTCCTGGGGGGGGGGCGCGGGGCGATCTGGCCCCGGGGGGGTGCCCCCACGGTGGCCTGGCACGCGATCATGGCCCACCGATCTGCGGGCGGGCCTGTGCCGTGGGGGCACTCTTTCCCTTCCGCCTCCGCCACGGTCTCCACCATGGCGGAGGCGGAAGAGACTCTCCTCACTGCGCATGCGTGGGAAACTGTCAGCGGCCGCTGACGCTCCCACGCATGCGCCCGGGGATGTCATTTCCGCGCCAGCTGGCGGGGCAACAAAGGCCATTTCCGCCAGCTGGCGAGGCGGAAATCCCTCCGGCGCCGGCCTAGCCCCTCAATGTTGGGGCTCGGCCCCCAAAGATGCGGAGCATTCCGCACCTTTGGGGCGGCGCGATGCCCGTCTGATTGGCGCCGTTTTGGGCGCCAGTCGGCGGACATCGCGCCGTTTCGGGAGAATTTCGCCCACTATCCTTCTTTTGTCAGTTAAAATTCCACCGAAGGTTCACAACCTCTGAGTGAAGACATTTCTCATCATCTCATCTCTAAGTGACCCCTTGTTCTGGACTCTGTAGCCACAGGAAACAGCCTCAGAATTTACCCTGTCAAGCTCCAAGGAACTAAGCGGCAAGGTGACACAGTGGTTAGCACTGCTGCCTCACAGGGCTGAGGTCTCAGATTCGCTCCCGGTCCCAGGTCACTGTCATGTGGAGTTTGTACATTCTTACCGTGTCTGCGAGGGTCTCACCCCCACAACCCAAAGATGTGCAGGGTAGGTGGATTGGCCACTCTAAATTGCCCCTTAATTGGAAGAAAATAATTGGGCACTCTAACTTTATTTTCAAAAAAGCTCAAACGAACTAAGCTCTCATTCTTTTAAACTCAGGAGCATATAGATTTATTCTGTCAATCCCTCCTATCCCAGGAATCACTCGAATGAATCTTCTTTGCACCCCCTCAAAGGCATGTTAATAATCAGAGTGAGAGGTCACAAAGAAAAAGGGCGTGATTTAACGGTAACATTTCTAAGTGTCGTTTTGGGAACGACTGGCGGAGGTGTGTTTCACGTTGTCGAGATCGCGGCCTGTTTTTAACGTCATTTAGTGCCGGAAATGTGCTATCACTGGCTGATTCACCAGACTCGCTCCTCATCAGCTCACCGTTAACAAGGGGGAACTACTTTTAAACGCTCCCTCATCACTCACTTCCAGTTAACACACAAGCATGGCAGCATGCAAACTTGCTCCTCGCTTTGGAGATGGCAACCTGGCAAGACTTTTCAATGCTGTTGATGCGAGACAGGATCCTCTGGCAGCCACCAGCACCACCTCTTCATGTCCAGATGCAGTGCCCACACATACCACCTGCTATAGACCCCCTCCGACCCATCAAGCGCGGGGCTCACAATGTCCTCTCTTTCTCCCCGCAAGAGAAGATAGCACATAATAGGGGGAAAGGGCCAAGATGGGGGAGGGGGGGGGGGGGGGGGGGGGGGGGGTGGCGCAGAGTACCAGGGATTTGAATCCTCACCCCCTATGAAGAATGGGCCCTGGAAAGCGCAGGGTTGATTGAGGAGAGATCAGTCACTGACAGTGAGGTTGGTCTGTGCCACAGAGGTGAGGATCCATTGCCCCTTCACCCAGATGATATGTCTTAAGTGAGTTGTTCATGTCAGACAAAATGATCCTTCCCACTCACCCACCACTTGTCCATTGTCTCACAGGATCTCCATCTGATGGGGCGTGGCCACCCCGGTTGAACCCATCCCTGCCCCGCCACCCAAGAGACCACCTTGGAGGAGAGCTCCGAGGAGATCACCATCGATGCGTCAACGCTATCACTTGCATCCTGCACCAGTGCAGAGACACACACCTCAGTGGGTGTCAATAATGGACAGGGTTCTGGGGCAAACTCTTGGGAGCACCACACAGTTGCTAATGCACTTCAGGTGGAGGCAGGGACAGCAAAGGGAGATAGCAGTCGGAGGTTTGCCAGTTCCCAGGGCTCAGCTGGGTGCCAAGCTTCTGGACAAGGTTATGCCAGAGCTGATGCAGATGACAGGACACAGCCGTGAGATTCAGGAGGGGATGTCCAGCAAGTGCTTAGCAGATAGGAGGAGTCCCAAAGGATACAGGCACTGGAGGTGCTGGCAACAAAGCGTGGCACTGAGGCCAACACTGCTAGGATGGCGACTGCAGTGAAAACCTAAAGCACGACGTCAGTGTCTTCAGTGGTTGTGCCCTAGGCATGGCTCAGTCCATGAGGACCATGGCTGAGGGCCTCGACATCATGACCCAATCACTGAGGGACATAGCCAGACACAGGTGGACATTGCCACAGCACTGCAGAGCATGGCCTAGTCAGTGAGGGCGTCTATATCAAGGTACAGAAAACAGGGAACCACCAGGACTGGCAATGCCAGATGACTCAGAGGCCTCTGAAGATCACTCCAGTCCATGGAGACCACTGGGGCCATACAGACACCATCAGGGAGGAGGAAACACTGGAAGCCAATCCAGTTCTTCTGAATTTCCCCCTCCTGACACTGGTTCATCTTAAGGCAGTGGGCAGAACAGAGTGGCATGGCGATGCCTCCGGCTCCAGGACCTCTGGTGGATGTAAACCAAGGGCATCAATGGCAGCAGGCTGCCTCCATTATTGATGTGCATCCTGGGGTCACATGTCGAGGTAGCAATAGACTACGAAAGATCAAGAGAGAGGATCACTAAGTGGACTCTGTGTGTTTGTGTGTGTGGGCGTGGGGGTGGGGGTGGGGGTGGGGGGGGAGGGGTGGTGGAGGTGATGGTGTTTATTATCTGTAGCTAGGGGAATGGAAATGTCAAATGTTCACTATTAAAACATTCTCCATTATTGAGACTATGTCCCCGTGCCGTCGTAAAAACTGTGGAGTTTCACTCCTGAAATTCCTGCAAAAAGTGAAACAAATTCATAGCCCTGCAGGGGGATAGCAGGGATCTGGAATGAATCTCGCAGTTTTTGCTGCAGATACGGGCCCCCGCGCTTCTGGGTCAGAGGCCGTGAATGCGCACGTCGGCGGCCTCCAGCAGCTGCGACGTGCGCCATGGCGGACTCAGATCGCGCAGCCAGACCGAAGAAAGAGACCTCCCAATCGGCCGGCGCCCGACCCTCAAACACCGCACATTAAATCCCCAGCTGCCTATAAGGCCCTCCCTGGTCTCCGATCCGCCCTCTCCCGACCAGGGCAGATGCGGACTGAGTCTGCGAGCATCCCCGCCGGTGGGAACTCGGCCGATCGGGGGTGGAGGATTGCTGAGAGGGCCTCTGGCAATGGCCCCTCGGCGGCGCGGCGTACCCACGGTGCACCGATTTTCAGTGCCCAGCGAATCAGCGAACCGGCTGATTACGGCGTCAAACTGGATTCTCCGACCCGGCGCCAGCCGCGATTTCGGCGTCGGAGTGTGGAGAATTCAGCCTGTTACACTTTTCTAAAATAAAATATTTTTATTCTCCTCGTTTTTCACATTTTCTCCCAAATTTATACCCACCAATAATAAACAATAATCAGCAACAAATATGTCAATCCCCATATCAATAACAACAATCCCATCCTCCCACCAAACCCCAAACATTAGCCGCATGTTCACATAAATAAATGACAAAAAGGAATCAGGAATCACCCATAGTCACCATTAACACACACAGTCCCCCTCCCCCCAACCCTCCCACCCACCCTCCCCAACTAATGTTCGATGTTATCCAGTTCTTGAAAGTGCATAATGAATAATGCCCATGAATTGTAGAACCCCTCCATCCTTCCCCTCAGTTCAAACTTAACCTTCTCAAGAGTCAAGAATTCCAACAGATCCCCCCACCATGCCAGGGCACAGGGTGGAGAGGTTGCTCTCCAACCTATCAGGATCCACCTTCGGGCGATCAATGAGGCGAAGGCTACAACATCTGCCTCCGCACCTGTTTCCAACCCTGGCTGGTCCGACACCCCGAATATGGCCTCCCGGGGGCCCGGGTCCAATTTCACGTGCACCACTTTAGAAATTACCCTAAAAATATCCTTCCAGTAATCCTCCAGCTTTGGACAGGACCAAAACATATGAACGTGATTAGTGCCACCCCCCGCAACGTTCACACACATTTTCTACTCCTTCAAAGAATCGGCTCATCTTTGCCCTCGTGAGGTGTGCTCTGTATACCACCTTCAGCTGCATCAGCCCCAACCTCGCGCACGAGATGGAGGCGTTCACTCTCCGGAGCACCTCACACCAGATCCTCCATATCCTCTCTCAACTCTTCCTCCCACTTTGCTTTGATCCCTTCCAGGGGTGCCTTCTCCTCTTCCAAAATAGCTCCGTAAACTGTCAACACTACCCCCTTCTCCAGTCCCCCTGTCGTCAGCACCTCCTCCAGCAATGTGGAGGCCGGCTCCACCGGGAAGCTCTGTATCTCCTTTCTGGCAAAATCTCAAACCTGTATGTATCTAAACATTTCCCCCTGCTCCAGCCCATACTTTGTTTCCAGCTCCTTCAATCCTGCAAACCGACCCCTAAGAAACAAGTCTTTTAGTGTCTTTATCCCCTTTGTGGTGATATACATCACTGTAAATACACAAGGGGTTAATGTAGACACACAAAGACACTGTAAATACACAAGGGGTTAATGTAAATACACTTCGACTAGATAAACACTACAGAGAGCACCAGAGATATCATGACACATAGACATTCAACCAATAGGTCAGTAAGGTAGGACACGACCAATGGGCATTCAAGACACACCCAGAGGTGACACTACCACAAGGGGGCTGCCAATATAAAAGGACAGGGCACACATGCTCTTTCTCTTTCCATAGGCGACACTCAGAGAGACAGGAGTGGATCAGGGAAGTATCACACCCACCACGTGGATTGTAGCAGACTGGTTAGTTAGTCTGAGTAGCTATAGCAGGATTAACAGGAGAGTCGAATCCAAGTAGGAGAATTGTTAATAGTTTGATAAATGTGTTAAAGCTATCTCCAAGTCTGAACCTTCCTTTGTCAGAGTGCACATCACGGAAGCAGCTTATGCTACGTCAAGAGCATAACAAAACACCCTTCTCCTCCCATTTCTGAAAATTTCCATCCCACTTCTCAAATCTGTGGTTCCCCCGAATCGGCATTTCCCGAAGTGTTGGCGAAACTGCCCCATATTCTCCATGAAGCTATTATTACCGGACTCCCTGAGTATTTCCCCGGGGCCATCGGGAGCGGCGCTGTTGCTAGTGCTTTCAATCCCGACCCCCTGCACAAACTCTCCTCCATTCTGACCCACTGGGAATCAACCCCTCTGACTCAGCTCCGCACCTTCTCCACATTCACCGCCCAGTTGTAATACATCAGGTTCGGAAGACCCAAACCCCCTGCCTGCCTTCCCCTCTGCAGCAGCACCTTTCTAACTCTGGCCACCTTCCCTCCCCATATGAACAAAGTAATCATTCCTTCAATCTCTCTGAAAAAAGCCTTTGGCAGGAAAATCGGCAGGCATTGGAAAATAAACAGAAATCGCGGCAACACGTTCATTTTAACCGCCTGTACCCGACCCGCCAGTGACAGAGGGAGACCATCCCACCTTGCCAGATCGGCTTTCACTCTCCCCACCAAACTAGAAATGTTGTACCTGCTGAACCCTCCCACTCCCGGGCAACCTGGTACCTAAAGTGAGCCCCTGCCCTACGGAATGGCAGCCCCCCCCCCCCCCCCCCCCCACCCCTGCCCCCACCCCCAGCCGAGACACCACAAAATACTCACTCTTGTCTAGGTTTAGTTTGTACCCCGAGAAAGATCCAAACACCCGAAGCAGCTCCAATATTCCTCCTATCGACACACTCGGTTCCGACACGTACAACAGCAAGTCATCGGCATATAAGGACACCCTATGCTCTATCCGCCCCCGCACTATACCTTTCCATACCCCCAAACTTCTTAATGCAATGGCCAATGGCTCAATCGCGAATGCAAACAGCAGGGGGGACATAGGACATCCCTGCCTAGTCCCACGGTGGAGAGAAAAGTATCTCGAGCTGATGTTGTTTGTGTGGACACTCGCCCTCGGCTCCTTATATAGTAGCTTTACCCAGTTCACAAATCTTGGTCCAATCCCAAACCACTCCAGCACTGCCATCAGGTACCCCCATTCTACCCGGTCAAACGCCTTCTCAGCGTCCAGTGCCACTACCACCTCTGTTTCCTTCCCCTCCGCCGGTGTCATAACTACGTTCAATACCCTTCTAACGTTTGAAAAGAGCTGCCTCCCTCTCACGAACCCCGTCTGATCTTCACCTATCACCTTCGGGAGGCACTCCTCCAGCCTACCTGCCAGTACCTCCGCCAATACTTTTCTGTCCACATTCAAAAGTGATATGGGCCGAAACAACCCACAGTCCGTCGGGTCCTTATCTTTTTTTAGCAACAGAGAAATCGATGCCTGCCCCAAGTTTGTGGCAACACCCCTTTCCCTATCGCCTCTTCAAACATCCCCACCATCAGGGGTGCCAGTTTATCCTTGAACTTTTTATAATATTCCACTGGAAACCAGTTCGGCCCTGCCACCTTCCCCAACTGCATCCTCCCAATTGCATCTTTTACATCCTGCTCCACTATCGCTCCTTCTAATGTAGCCCTGTCCCCCTCCCCTAACCTCGGGTGCTCCAACCCATTTCGAAATTCCTGCAACTCCCGGTCTCCCCCAGGTGGCTCTGACCTGTACAACCTCTCATAAAATTCCTCAAAGACCTTGTTAATCAGATCCGGAGCCACCACCAACTTCCCTGCCCTATCCCTCACCTGAACAATTTCCCTTACCGCTGCCTCCCTCCAGAGCTGACTTGCTAATATTCCTTATCTCCATGCTGACCTGCTAACATGCCTTATCTCCATGCTCGTAAACTGCACCCCTAGCTCGCCTCAGTTGGCGCACCGCCTTCCTGGTAGAAAGTTGGTCAAAGCTCTCCTATAGTTCCTTCCTCTTTTCCAACTTCGCTGGGTCCCCATCTTCTGCATAACTCCTATCTACCTCCAACATCTCATCTATTACCCTCTGCCGCTCCAACAACTCCTCTTTGTCCACCCTGGCGTTAAACAAGATCACCTTACCTCTCACCATCGCCTTTAGAGCCTCCCACAAAACTACCTTCGACACCTCACCCGTACAGTTGAAACCTACATATTCCTCAATTACCTTTTCAATTTGTCACAGAATCCTTGGTCCCCCCCAAAGTCCCACATCTAATTTACACCCCAGCCTCTGCGCTACCCTGCGCTTCTCCAGTACCATATCCACCCAATGCGGAGCATAATAGGTCAGCACGGTAGCACATGTGATTAGCACTGTGGCTTCACAGCACCAGGGTCCCAGGTTCGATTCCCTGCTGGGTCGCTGTCTATGCGGAGTCTGCACGTTCTCCCCGTGTCTGCGTGGGTTTCCTCCGGGAGCTCCGGTTTCCTCCCACAATCCAAAGAGGTGCAGGTTAGGTGGATTGGCCATGATAAATTGCCCTTAGTGACCAAATAAAAAGGTTAGGAGGGGTTATTGGGTTACGGGGATAGGGTGGAAGTGAGGGCTTAAGTGGGTCGGTGCAGATTCGATGGGCCGAATGGCCTCCTTCTGCACTGTATGTTCTATGAATCTATGATCTGATACTGCAATTGTCGAGTATTCCGACCCCTTAACCCCAGCCAGCAAAGCCTTCCCGACCACAAAAAAATCGATCCGCGAGCATACCTTACGGACTGCTGAGAAAAACGAGTACTCCCGTTCCCTCGGGTGCAGAAACCTCCAAGGGTCCACCCCTCCCATTTTCACCATTAGCCCAGCCAACACCTTCGCCCCCCCCTGGTGGGACCAGCGAGTGTGGCCGTGACCTGTCCAACCTTGGCTCCTGCTCCAAGTTCCAGTCCCCCCCCACTATCAGTTTGTGTGTGTCCAAGTCATGGATGGCCCCAAACACCTTCTTTGCGAAACCCACATCGTCCCAATTGGGACCGTATACACTTAACAGCGCCACTAACCTCCCCTCCAATGCCCCTGTCACAATCACATATCTACCCCCCTGATCTGCCACATTCTCCATCTGGAAACGTACTCTTCTGCTGACAATTACCGCTACCCCTCGAGCCCTTCCGTCAAGTCCAGAGTGAAACACATGACTAACCCAGCCCTTTTTAAGTCTCACCTGGTCCTTCACCCTCAAGTGAGTCTCCTGCAGCATTGCTACATCGGCTTTCAAACTTTTAAGATGCGCAAGCACCCTTGACCGGACCTCCTAACCCCCTCACGTTCCAAGTGACTATCCTAACTGGGGGTCTCTCACCCCCCCCCCCCCCACCTCTCTTATCCACCATCATCATACCACCAGGCCCTGCCCCATGAGCCTGACCCGCCCCTATCCATTATTAACATCAAACCCCTTCCCCTCCTCTCGAAAAAACATCTCCCAGCATCGATCCCTTCCCGTCCCCCCTTGCTCGCCTCGTAGGCCCATCGAAACCTGCTAACCAGGCTCCAATGTCCGCAGCCCTCCTCTCACCTCACCTCCGTTCACTAGCTGACTTTAGTTAGCTAGCGCGGGTGGCTCCCCCTGCCAAGGTATACTGTCCCCTCCCACCCAGTCCCAGAGAACAAAACCAAAAACAAAAACAAAACCTCCCCTACCAACTCCGCCAACCTCTTAGCAAAGTACTCTGTTGGTCTTGGGCCCTCTGTCGCTTCGGGCAAGCCCACAATTCTCAGATTGTGGTTCTCCAAATCCTCGAGCTTTGCTCGGAGTCCTCTGTTGACCTCCACCACCCTCCGCAACTCGTCCCCCATCGCGGTGAGCTGGTCGCTGTGCTGCGACACGGCCTCACCCACCCCCTTCATCTTCTCGCCCTGCTCTCTCACCTCGGCCGATGACCCAGGATGTAGATGTCAGGCACACTCCCGGGGAAGCGGGCACACGTGTGCATGATACGGAGGTGGTGGTCACACGAGTTGAACATTCAGGGAGTAGAACCCTTTCCTGTTAATAAAGAGTACTCCCTGATGCCCCAGTGTGTGCAAGGCAACATGTGTGCCATTAATTACCCCTGGAATTGGTGCATCCCTGTGACGGCAGAGAATCCTGCAACTCAGGACTCTTGGAGGATCTGATCCAGCTCAAAGTTGATAAAAGTCTGATGTCTGGGCATACAGGCATCTGTGACCTCACAGATGTACTTCTGGGCTGTAGCTTGTGAAATGCCACACAAGTCCCTGCTTGAATCCTGGAATGATCCGGTTGCAGTAGACTGTGGCTTCACAGCGACAGGGTCCCATGTTCGATTCCCCGCTGGGTCACTGTCTGTGCGGTGTCTGCACATTCTCCCCGTGTCTGCGTGGGTTTCCTCCGGCTGCTCCGGTTTCCTCCCAGTCCAAAGACATGCAGGTTAGGTGGATTGGCCATGCTAAATTGCCCTTAGTGACCAAAAAGATGAGGGGTTATTGGGTTCCGGGAATAGGGCGGAAGTGAGGGCTTAAGTGGGTCGGTGCAGACTCGATGGGCCGAATGGCCTCCTTCTGCACTGTATGTTCTATGTTCTAAGACGAGGGACCAACAATCAGTTAGGGCTTCCACCCCGTGACCCTCAAATCTCCCACCCTTATGTGTCCCACCTTCTCTCAGGGTGCCATCCAGTGAGCCAGTTGTGCTGGCAAACCTTGCTCTGCACACTCACCCCCAGCCACACCAGGAGACCCTGGTCCCCAGACACCTGGGGGAACATTAGAGAGATCATGTTCAGGTGCCCTCCCCTGATTCACACACTTATCCTTTGGTCACGAGGATATCCGCAGTGCTGATGCCCAGCTCTTGAGTGTTTGATTGTTGGCTGCTGCCTCCATGGTGCTGACGCTTCCAAAGTTCAGGCAAACTGACATGACACATGTATCCGCGAGGAGCTACTTGGGAATACTTTGTTTATTAAATTGTCAACAGTAACAAAGATTTGAAAATCAACTACGTAACATTCCACATATCACACTGACCATTAATCATCAAGGAAACATCACCGTTATATATTGGTACCAATACAACGTTATAGTAGCTCATTTTCACAAAGAAAAACACAGTACCATCCTTCACATTCACAAATGGAAAATAAGACTGAGAATGTGTTATCATGTCCAGAACATTGTTGTAGAAATGATCTGTCTATCAATGTGTTACTTGTTTCATGTATCATTCTCCATCAGGAACCGCAGCTGTGCCGGCCCTCCCACGTGGCCCAATCTCACCGGGACCAAATCTTGGCATTCACATATTCCATTGGCGCACAAGGTGTAGTTGAACAGCCATGACCTCCAAGGTGTTTAACCCCCGGTGACGTGCCAGTTGCATGCAGCACTCACCCCATAGCAACAATAGCATCAGTAATCTGGGAAATATTTCTTCAATGGTGTCATCAATGTCATGCACCAGGTCTCGATGTGTCTCCTTGCTTCAAACCGGATTGCCTGCTGGACTTATACATCCCCCGAGCCCGCTGCTCCAGGACCCAGGAGCATTTTTCTTAGCAAAAAATGTCCTTCTTTACGGTACAGAAAGGAAGCAAACAGCAGCAGCCTCCAGGCATTTGCAACCACTAGCAGGAGCAAGCACCAAACACAAACTGGAGCTGTGAAGGGCTCTCACAACTAAAAAGCCAATTCCTCATCAGCAATAGCCTTCAGCAGTGAAGCTATAGTCTGCTCACAGTCAAAGGAAGTGGAATTGACTTTTGAGATAGAAGCTGCAACAGGGCTCTGTCAAAGGATTTACAGTGCGGAAGGAGGTCATTCAGCCCATCGAGTCTGCACCGGCCCTTGGAAAGAGCACCCTACTTCAGCACGCACCTCCAACCTATCCCCGTAATCCCACCGAACCTTTTTGGACACTAAGGGCAATTTAGCATGGTCAATCCATTCAAGTCCGGGAAGTGTTTGGTAGGACAGCAAGGCTGAAGCTGTGGTTGCCACTGTTATGGGTCGCCACAATATTTAAAGAAGGCATGGAAGGCCTCGCAGACCCAAATCCCCTCACCCCCACAGCCGAGGGGCGACTCCCAGCCTGGAACCCTTCAGACCCCGACCAACCCCATTGAGGGGTCCACCCCCATGGCCCTCCCCTCAAGTACTAGGCCAGCAGCTATAGTGTCCTTGAGCTGCCCGCCAGATAATGGAAATGGCTACTCACCTCCTCACTTCCGCTCAGCAACCATTGGGCCAGCTTCACAAAAGGAGTATGAAACGACACCCGTATGATTTCTCGCTGGGGAGCTGATTAATTCTCGGGAGGCCATTGAATTCAACTTCAATCTCGCATTTAAGATGGAAATTAATGCAAATGAGGGTTAATGATATGCTTGCCATATTTGGGAGAGATCGGGAGCAGGCCAGTGAGGTAGCAAACGGATTGCTGCCTGGCGCGGATCTCTATTTTGGCCATTCCTGCTATTTAACCAGCGTGTCCAGATCCACACTGGGCACAACGTGGTGGTTATAGCGTGCCATAATGATTGCACAACGCATTCTGGAATCTGGATACTAGATGAAGTTGAAGGATGCTTTCTTGTGCTTTGAACAGGACTCAGTTTAAAAATTCAATGTGTACACATAATCCACCCTCTGGTCTGATCATCTCATGTGGGTTGAAGCAGAATGCGACTGTGGAGCTGGCCGGTATGTGTGACTCATGAGCAGGAAACTGAGAACCACATCTGTGATGACTTTGTGTTTGGGATCACAGAAAGGAAGCATTATTCCCTCTTCCTGAGGATCTCCGCCCAAGCACAATCTGGAAATTGTGTTACTTTTATAGTACTGTTCTCATTTGGATTCCACGAACCTGAGTTCTGTAAATTGGCTTCTGGGCCTGAATGTTTCAGATAGAAGAGTCTCACTTCCCACTATCCGAAGAGTTGGCGTGAGACACATCCCTGCCCACTCTAAATACCCTGCAGCCATTTCATGCTCAAATGAGTGTTAAGTGTCTGCAGACGGGACTTCTATCCCTCACTCGGGTTGAAGCCCTGCCGCAGAGATCTGCTGGCCAATCTCCAATCCCTGTGGTGAAAGAGGTGGACTGGGGGAATTGCCTGAGGATGCCTGACAGTAAGTGGCCTGACAACGGAGGCAAAGGTAAGGGGTCCCAGGTTTGGGAGGGTTAGGAAGGCCTGGCGGGTTGGTGTGTGTGACAGGGGTGACGAGGGTCTTGGGGGAGAGTCTAGGAGGGGTGGTAGGGGAGGGAGGACCACAGGCTACTAGACATTAAGGAAGGTCACCTGACTTCAGAAGAGGGTTCCCTCCCATCACCCTTCCCCATCTGAGATCTCAGTCCGTTGATCTTTGGGCTTCCCCCATGAAAGGTTAATCCTCCTTCCTGACTAAAAATTGAGGCTGGGTGGGAAATGGCCACTGAAGGGCCTCAATTGGGGCAAGGATGGGCTTCCTGTCTGACTCAGTTTAAAAATTCAATTGTACACATAATCCACTGATTTCTCCAGTCCCAAGATCTCAATGTTCCCTTTCTTCCAGCACCCATACCAATTCTGAATCCAACAAAGCCATTAGTTTTCACATAGGTGACCAGCCAGCATTCGAAATGGAGATGACTCGGTTACCTTTTAAATGTTTAAATGTTGAGACAAATTGTTCGACCCTCACATGATCTTGGTCAACTCAGCGAGAATGGAAACCACACCAAAGTTTCTCATGACTTGTATTGTGCATTTAGCAAGCAGGTCACCGATAGGGATGATTTATGCTGTTACTGGATCTTCTTTGCTTCAGACTTTCATATTGCAAAAATTATAAAAAGACACTGGATAAATTTTACTGGGGTGCTATCAGAACTGAGTGGCTAGCAGGAAAACATGTAGACTTAGGCTTTCTTTCAGTAATAAAGAGAAGACTGAGGGGTGACCTAAAGTTTATCAAGAGTTTTGATAGGAGATAGGTAGAGAACAGGTTTCCACTGTGTAATATCCTTCCTGTTTATTCCTTTTGTTCCCATTTATGTTATTTTATTATTTTTGGTCCGTGGACCCATAATCATGTACCTTTAAGCAGAAGAGTGCTCGCTAGAACAGTGATTTCCATTCTCGCTGAGTTGACCAAGATCATGTGAGGGTCGAACAATTTGTCTCAACATTTAAACATTTAAAAGGTAACAGTGTTCCTAGGTTTTGAATTTTGGAGACAGAAACCACTCATCAGTGAATCTTAGGAACCGGTTTTAGAGGAAGTCTGTTTGGTTGGTTAACTGATAACCGGAGGGTTGGTCAGAGACAGTGTTCTACCTGACATCAGTCAGCGATTAGTTCCTGCCAGGTGTTTTTTTCAGAGAGAACCTGCCAGAAGCCTCTGGACCCTCAAAGGAAGAGATGATTTTCTCCCTCTCTCTGCTGCAGGTTGTCTGCTGTCTCTGTGAGTGTGTAGTGAAGATTACAAGCTGAAGGAAAAGAAAGTACCTGACTGAAGGCCTAACCTTGAGAAAGAGACCATTTCAATCACTATTAATATTTACTTTACTTTTCACCACCCTTTCCCCTCTGTGTTGTTTGTCTGTATGTGTGTAGAGAGTGGGGGTAGTTAGAAAAGGGGAGTTGGGAAAGGGGTATTAGATAGTTAGTTACATTTTTCTGTCAGTTTAATTATAATTACTGTTAATAATAAAAGATTACTTGTGTTTAAATTTACCAACCTGGTGACTGTATTCAATTTAACTCAACCAAAGCCACGTCGGGTATTAATGTAAAATCTAATTTCACCCGCGTTGCGACTCCAGGTCAAGTGGGGCTGGAATTGACCACACATGAGCCAAGGGTGTCGTGACAACTGGGGGAGACCAGGGACCGTAAACATAAAACAGGCGCTAATAAATCCGATAGGGAATTCAGGAGAAATGTCTTTATCCAAGAGTGACTAGAATATGGAGCTTATAATCATAAAGGGCAGTAGAGGTGGGTGGCATTGATGCATTTATGGGGAAGCTAGATGAGGGAATGTTAACCATATTTCTCGGTTCAATTACTGACTGACCTGCTGAGTATTTCCAGCATTTTTGGTTTTTGTTTCGGATTTTCGTTCTCTGCAGTATTTTTCTTGTGTGTCATAAGAACATAAGAACTAGGAGGAGGAGTAGGCCATCTGGCCCCTCTAGCCTGCTCCACCATTCAATGAGATCATGGCTGATCTTTTGTGGACTCAGCTCCACTTTCTGGCCCGAACACCATAACCCTTAATCCCTTTATTCTTCCAAAAACTATCTATCTTTATCTTAAAAACACTTAATGAAGGAGCCTCTACTGCTTCACTGGGCAAGGAATTCCATAGATTCACAACCCTTCATGTTCATGGGAGCAGCTGGAGAAGGATGAGCGGAAGCTCATGTGGTGTATTAACACTGGCATGCACCTGTTATGCTGAATGACCTATTTCTATGCTGTAAACATCACGTGATAAATGAATGTAGTTTAATAAAACCCAATACAGTGCAAAACAACAAATTGTTAGAGATAAACTGGCCAGACCTGCTCTGCTCCATAAGGGTGCATCTCCTGCTAGCTAAGAAAGGAATGTCATCAATCACTGCAAAGGAGAAATTCATACATTGGAATGCCCTAGTCTCATTGTGGACTGGAAGAGGAAGCGATATGAGCGAAAAAGGACTGAAGTAGCAATGTAGGTGAGGTGATGAACAAAGTCTTGAAGTCTGTGCTGATGTTGATGACCTCAACTGGGGTGCGGCAGGGTGATATTAGTGACCTCAGCGTTTCCACCCTCTGCTGCAGGTTAGGGTGGGGAAAATATGTAAACGTTCCCATTTCTTCTTGCAGCAGGATGTTACTGGCTGGAAGTACCCGATGGCTATCATCAAGATGGTATGTGAATAATGGACATGATGCTGACAGATTAATCCATTCCCATACTCCAGTGAGGGGATCTATGGGTTCAGAAGAGAACAACAGGGCAATAATGTCAGAGAATTGGGAAAGAAAATGATTGAAAACAACCCTCACGATGGCAAGTGAGTAATGCGACCACCTGCATTTCCAACACATGAAGGCCCCTCAATAATGTACTGTATAACCTTTGCAATGTAAAAAATAGTAATTTGGTAGTACAGAACATGAGAACTGCTAAAAAAAGAGACATAGGCCGGAATTCTCTGTCCAATGTTTGTAAACACTGCTATGATTGACATCCATGCCGGTGGAATTCTCCAGTCCCACTGCAGCGAATAGGACCGTGATTCTCCCTTCCCCACCGCTGGAATTGGGAAACCTGATCGGGTAGAGAATGGAGTGAAAAACAGGCTTGGCGTTGGGTGCCGAACCTGTTGCAATGTTCTGATACCCTGCGGTGGCCTCAGCGTACTACCCACCCTGCGCCAGTGGAAGGATGCAAATTACCAATTTGCATCCATTTCAATCTGATTAATGGGATGAAAGCCCAATCACAACCCACCCCCTAACCACAATGTTATAGACACTATTGTTGTTATTGGTAGCTCCTCACTACATCAAAAGCAGCTAAGTGGTTTCTCTTCCTCTTTTTCACAACAGAAAGCACTTAGCTCCTTTTAATGTGGTAAGGAGCTGTCAATCATAGCAAGTGTTTATAAACATTGTGGTTAGCATATAAGCAAGGTACTTGAGATGCATTCAAGCGTGAAGGAAAAGGTAGATCAACAGTCCACTCACTGTCTTTAGGGTAATAAAATTGTCAAGCATTGACTAATGCAATGTTTTGCTGAGTGAAATTGAATGGAAGATTTGCATTTCAAAGGCTGTCAAGGGATTTGAAGCCCTTTGAATTGTGCGATGGAGGAAGAGTCTGACACTTGTAACAGCTGCTGCTTGCTTTTGTCTGAAGCAGCTGACGTGGAGAGGGGTTATGAAAATGCAGTGATTTTTCACTCTACTGCCTGGACTGCCCTTCAAATTTCAGGCAGGGATGACTGATTGGGTCTCTTATGGGGTCTCTGAAGGAAGTCTCTGATGGGGGTCAATGTTATGGGTCTCTGATCTCTGATGGGGCTCTCTGTTGGGTGTTCTGATGGGAGATCTGATGGGGGGTCTGATAAGTTATCTAATGGGGGACTGGAGGTGTAAGTGGTGGGGGTGTCAAGTCAACCTCATGCATGCATGCTGTGTCGGAAGGTGACCCACTATTTCCATAGTGGGGGCGGGAGGATGCCCCTAATTGTCAGTGGGGGGGGGGGGCAGGATTTGCATTTTGGTAGGGAGGGTGGCCTGCCTCTGGGCCTTTGTATCAGGCCACTTGATCAAAATATCATTCCGATACCTTGATTCCAATGGAATCTGGCGAGCTCTCCCTCATGCATAAATTAGCATGGTTACAGGGAGAGACCGACATACTGGATGCCACTCTTAGCATCAGTGGAGACCAGTAGCGATTTTCTGCTCACAGGAGCACTTGCGCTCCAGGATGGAGAATCCTGGCCTGAAGTTTTGGTTGAGCGGCAAATTCTTCGTTCTCACTGGCAGTGGTGGCTGGGGGAACTCAGGTTGGAGAATCCTGGCCATTGTTTGTCAAAGTTTCTCATCTTATACTCATCAGGACAATTCACAAGGGCACCAAATGTAAAGGGAACAGGAATTTATACTGTCTGAGAAGAGAATGCTGATTAGTTGGCAAGTTGGTTCTGATTGGTGGAGACGGTGCCATGGAGAATGCACCAGTTGATGTTGACATGACAGTCACATGCAGTGACTCAAAGTCCTGTAATTGTTTCCTCTTCAGATAAGTATCCAATTCCCCTTTGAAAGCCTCAATTGAATTTGCTCCAACTGCACTCTCAGGCAGTGGATCCTGATCAAGGTTATGCAATTCAAATGCATATCTAAGTCCTTTTTAAATTTTATCAAGGTTGCTCTACCATCCTTTCAGGCAATGAGTTCCAGTTCCCCACAACTTGCGAGGCAAAAAACATTTCCCCTAAATAATCTACAAACCTCTTTCCTCTAACCCCAAATTGATGCACTCTGCTTAAGGAACCTTCAACCAAGGACAATTAAGACCTTCTTATCCACTCCATCGAGATTCTTCATAATTTTATACACTTCAATCAAGCGTGATGCACATATTTGATGGTTGCAAAGCTCGAACAATATCTGATAAGGATGTCGGCATTGCTAGAATTTATTTTTCGTCTCTTGTTGCCTTTGAGAATGTGGTTGTATTGAAGCTTTCCAGCCTGTATGGTGAAGATATTCCAAAATGCTGTAAGTATATTGTAGGAATTTGACTAAATAACCATTGAGGAACAGTGAAAAATGTCCATGTTGGGATATTCCATGACTTGGAGGATAACCTAGGAAAGGAATGGGGACAAACGGAATAAAACCGAGGATAAAATATGGTTCAATGAAAAATTTCATTGTGCTGGGAACTGAAGGGTATGATTTATTAATAAAATGTACTCAGTGAAAAGATTGTAGCTTCAAGTCCACACCTGAACTCAAAATTAAGACTGGCAGTCACAGTGTAGCACTCAGGGAACACTGCAAGCAGAGGTACCAACTTTCAGAAAAGACCTTAAACCGAGGATGTCTTTCCTCTTGAGTGAACATAAAACTTTCTGAGGCATTCTTTCCGATAAGAACAGGGGAGTTATCCCCAGTGTCATGGACAATATTTATCCCTAAATCACTGAAATAGATCACCTGACCATTATCACATTGTTTCTGGGAGTTTGCTATGTGCAAATTGGCTATTGCATTTCTGACAAATAAAGACTGACTACACTTCAAAAGTACTTAATTAGTTGTGGAAGTATCGATATAAATGCGCTTTCTTTCCTCTCCACAGTTGGACAAAGTTCAGGCTTTAAACAAGGAGCAGATGGATTGCTGATCTATGGAAGTTCTGTCTGGCTGGGAGATAATTATGGTTAGACCCCTGACAGTATAAAAACCATAAGCCACCAGAAGTAATTTAATGTATAACTGTAATTGTACCATGTGTGTCATGTAATGCATTAAAATGGGAGGGATGTGCATGATAGGGGGGGTGTGTGAAAGGGTTTTCTGGAATGTAACAATCCTGACTGGGGAACTCATGAATAAGACAGCACTGTCGGGTTGGGTGATCTTTGATTAACTGTTACAAAATTTTGAACTCCACTGAAATAAATAGAGCTACTCCAATAATTAATCTTTACAGGATGTGGGCGTCACTGGTTAGGCCAGCATTTATTGCCCATCCCTAATTACCCTTCAGAAGGTGGTGGTGAGTTGCCTTCCTGAACCGCTGCAGTCCTTGAGGCGTAGGTACACCCACTGAGCAGTTAGGAAGGGAATTCCAGGATGTTTCCCCCGCGACAATGAAGGATCAGCAATATATTTCCAAGTCAGGGTGTTGAGTGACTTGGAGGGGAACATCCAGGTGGTGGGGTTCCCAGGTATCTGCTGCTCTTGTCCTTCTAGATGGTAGTGGTCATGCGCTTGGAAGGTGCTGTCTAAGGAACACTGGTGAGTTACTGCAATGCATCTTGTAGATGGTACACATGGCTGCCACTGTTCTTCGGTGATGGAGGGTTTGAATGTTTGTGGAAGGGGAGCAATCAAGCAGGCTACTTTGTCCTGGATGGTGTTGAGGTTCTTGAGTGTTGTTGGAGCTGTACTCATCCAGGCAAGTGGAGAATATTCTATTACACTCCTGACTTGTGCCTTGTAGATGGTGGACATGCTTTGGGGGCCCAGGAGGTGAGTTACTCGCCATAGGACTCCTAGTCTTTCACCTGCCCTGGTAGCCACAGTATTAATGTGGCTAGTCCAGTTCAGTTTCTGATCAATGGTAACTCCCAGGATGTTGATTGTGGGGGATTCAGAGATGGTAATGCCATTGAATGTCAAGGGGCAGTGGTTAGGTCCTCTCTTGTATGAGATGGCATTGCCTGGCACTTGTGTGCCACGAATGTAACTTGCCACTTGTCAGCCCAAGCCTGGATATTGTCCAGGTCTTGCTCCATTTGGATATAGACTGGAGTGTTGGCGGAAGACTGACCTCGGTGATGCTGAGGACCTCTAGAGGAGATCGAGATAGATCATCCACTTGGCCATTCTGGCTGAAGATTGTTGCGAATGCCTCAGCCTTGTCTTTTGCACAAATGTGCTAAGCTCCTCCAGCATTGAGGATGGGGATATTTGTGGAGCCTTCTCTTCCAGTGAGTTGTTTAATTGTCCACCACCATTCATGGCTGGATGTGGCAGGACTACAGAGTTTAGGCCTGATGCGTTAGTTGTGGAATTGCTTAGCTTTGTCTATTACTTGCTGCTTATGCTGTTTGGCGCACAAGTAGTCCTGTGTTGTAGCTTCACCAGGTGGACACCTCATTTTTTGATATGCCTGATGTTCCTCCTGGCATGCTCTCCTGCACTCTTCATTGAACCAGGGTTGATCCTCTGGCTGGGTGGTAATTGTAGAGTGGGGGATATGCCGGGCCATGAGATTACAGATTGTGATTGAGTACAATTCTGCAGCTGCTGCTGATGGCCCACAGCGCCTCATAGGTGCCCAGTCTTGAGTTGCTAGATCTGTTTAGCACGGTGGTAGTACCACACAACACGTTGGAGGGTATGTTCAATGTGAAGACGGGACTTTGTCTCCACAAGACTGTGCAGTGGTCACTTCTACTCAAACATGGACAGATGCATCTGCAGCACGTAGATTGGTGAGGATGAGGTCATGTGTGTTTTTCCCTCTTGTTGATTCCCTCACCACCTGCTGCAGTCCCAGTCTAGCAGCTATGTCCTTTTGGACCCGGCCAGCTCGGTCTGTGGCGGTACTACTGAGCCACTCTTGGTGATGGACATTGAAGTCCCCAAACCAGAGCATATTCATGGTAGCACAGTGGTTAGCACTGTTGCTTCACAGCGCTAGGGTCCCAGGTTCGAATCCAGCTTGGGTCCCTGCCTGTACAGAGTCTGCACGTTCTCCCTGTGTCTGCATGGGTTTCCTCCGGGTGCTCTGGTTCCCTCCCACAAGTCCCGAAAGATGTACTTGGATACGTTATGTAATTTGGACATTCTGATTTCTCCCTCCGTGTACTCGACCAGGGGCTGGAATGTGGTGACTAGGGGCTTTTTGCGGTAATTTAATTGCAGTGTTAATGTAAGCTTACTTGTGACAAAAAAGATTATTATTATTATTCTGCAGCCTTGCCACCTCAGTGCACATGGTATAATAGCCCATAAATGCTGGGGAAGTAACAGGTTTAGTTCACGTGCATTATTAGTATGAAATCAGCTATTTGTGATAAGGAAGAGCTACCCTCTGAGTTGCCAACTGACAATTTGGTACCATTTTATCACCAGCCTCACACAAATGACATCCCCATGAGTTCCAAGCAACTGCTGCATTTGTGCAGTAAATGCAAATTCAACTCAACGTAGAAAGTTAGGGCTGTTACATGTGTTACAAACCCCTACTGAAGTTATGTGCAAGAGTGTTCCAACCTGAAACACTGGTTTTGCGTGATGTATTTTGTTTTTGGATATTAGTGAGTAATGTCTGCAGAAACAGTGAGACCTCAAACCTCTCTTTCATTAAACATTAATGAAAGTATTTATTAAAGTAGAAGAAAGATAATGAAACACTACAAAGAACAATCTTATACTTTAGCACATTAACAGTAGACACTTAGTCTCTCAAAGACCGGAAACCAAAAAGCATTTATTTCCCCATAATCCTAAACTCTACTCAGATCCCTCCATTTCCCAAACAACAATCAGAAACCAATGGTCAAATCTAACCAGTGAGTGTACATTGTACAGCCTAAGTGACCAGGACTTGGGAATAGTCTTTGGTTCAGTGAAGAAAATGATTTTATGCACAATGATCTTATGCCTTCAGCACTTCTTTGCTAGCTAAGCTACTTCCTGAAGTTGGTGCCCCTCTCTCAATACCTCATCTGCGACTAGCCTGCTTCCTGGCTCACAGCACTCTGACTACTAAATGTATCAATTGCAAAGAACACCCTATTCTTTTCTGTTCTTCCATTTCTCTTTGCTGCTGCCCAGATATGATTTACAAAATACACGGCAGTTAGATTTTACCAGTGCAAAACATAATACATTAATTTAAATAGCACATCCTTACTATTTAAAAAAAAATATATATATTTTATTCAAGTTTTTTGGCCAATACGTAGTGTTTCTTTTACACAACAATAAAGCAATATAAATAACCGTGGCCAGTTTTAAACAAATAAATAAGTAATATATAAACAAAAACAAAAAACAAAACTAAATGGCAACTGCCTTGTCCAAAATAAATACTCTCCTAAAATACAATCCAACAATCCAATATCCAATTACATATACCAAATACCTATACATATACAATAACATCCCTGAGAGTCCGCCCGATTCCCCCCCCCCCCCCCCCCCCCCCCCCGGGTTGCTGCTGTTGTCTACTATTTTTCCATTCCCTCTATCTTTCTGTGAGGTAGTCGACGAACGGTTGCCACCGCCTGGTGAACCCCTGAGCCGAACCCCTTAACACAAACTTAATCCGTTCTAACTTTATAAACCCTGCCATATCGTTTATCCAGGTCTCCACACCCGGGGGCTTGGCTTCCTTCCACATTAACAATATCCTGCGCCGGGCTACAAGGGACGCAAAGGCCAACACATCAGCCTCTCTCGCCTCCTGCACTCCCGGCGCTTCTGCAACCGCAAATATAGCCAACCCCCAGCTTGGTTCAACCCGGACCCCCACCACCTTCGAAAGCACCTTTGCCACCCCCACCCAGAACCCCTGTAGTGCCGGGCATGACCAGAACATGTGGGTGTGATTCGCTGGGCCTCTCGAGCATCTCGCACACCTATCCTCTACCCAAAAAAATATACTAAGCCGTGCTCCAGTCATATGCGCCCTGTGTAGCACCTTAAATTGTATCAGGCTTAGCCTGGCACACGAGGACGATGAGTTTACCCTATGTAGGGCATCAGCCCACAGCCCCTCCTCAATCTCCTCCCCCAGTTCTTCTTCCCATTTCCCTTTCAGCTCATCTACCATGATCTCCCCCTCGTCCCTCATCTCCCTGCATATGTCCGCCACCTTACCATCCCCCACCCATGTCTCTGAGATCACTCTATCCTGCACTTCCTGCGTCGGGAGCTGCGGAAATTCCCTCACCTGTTGCCTCGCAAAAGCCCTCAATTGCATATACCGAAATGCATTCCTTGGGGCAACCCATATTTCTCCGTCAGCGCTCCCATACTCGCAAACGTCCCATCTACAAATAGATCTCTTAGTTGTACTACCCCCAGCTCTTTGCCATGCTCCAAATCCCCCATCCATTCTCCCCGGAACGAACCTATGATTGTTTCTTATTGGGGACCGCACCGAAGCTCCCGTCCCTCCCCCATGCCGTCTCCACTGCCCCCAAATTTTCAATGTAGCCACCACCACCGGGCTTGTGGTGTATTTCTTTGGTGAGAACGGCAACGGCGCCGTCACCATTGCTTGCAGGCTAGTCCCCCTGCAGGACGCCCTCTCCAATCTCTTCCACGCCGCTCCCTCCTCTTCTCCCATCCACTTACACACCATTGAAACATTGGCGGCCCAGTAGTACTCACTTAGGCTCGGTAGTGCCAGCCCCCCCCTGTCCCTACTACGCTGCAAGAATCCCCGCCTCACTCTCGGGGTCTTCCCAGCCTACACAAAACTCATAATGCTCTTCTCAATTTTTTTGAAAAAAGACTTCGTGATCACCACCGGGAGGCACTGGAACACAAAAAGGAATCTCGGGAGGACCACCATTTTAACCGCCTGCACCCTACCTGCCAATGACAGGGACACCATGTCCCATCTCTTGAAATCCTCCTCCATCTGTTCCACCAACCGTGTTAAATTAAGCCTATGTAATGTACCCCAATTCTTGGCTATCTGGATCCCCAGGTACCGGAAGTCCCTTGTTACCTTCCTCAACGGTAAATCCTCTATCTCTCTGCTCTGCTCCCCCGGATGCACCACAGATAACTCACTTTTCCCCATGTTCAGTTTATACCCTGAAAAATCCCCAAACTCCCCAAGTATCCGCATTATCTCTGGCATCCCCTCCGCCGGGTCCGCCACATATAGCAACAAATCATCCGTATACAGAGATACCCGGTGTTCTTCTCCCCCCCTAAGTACTCCCCTCCACTTCCTGGAACCCCTCAGTGCTATGGCCAGGGGTTCAATCGCCAATGCAAACAATAACGGGGACAGAGGACATCCCTGCCTGGTCACTCTATGGAGCCGTAAATAGTCAGACCCTCGTCCATTCGTGACCACGCTCGCCATCGGGGCCCTATACAGCAACTGTACCCACCTGATATACCCGTCCCCAAAGCCAAATCTCCTCAACACCTCCCACAAATAATCCCACTCCACTCTATCAAATGCTTTCTCGGCATCCATCGCCACCACTATCTCCGCTTCCCCCTCTGGTGGGGGCATCATCATTACCCCTAGCAGCCTCCGTATATTTGTATTTAGCTGTCTCCCCTTCACAAACCCAGTTTGGTCCTCATGGACCACACCCGGGACACAATCCTCTATCCTCATTCCCATTACCTTGGCCAGAATCTTAGCATCCACATTCAGGAGGGAAATGGGCCTGTATGACCCGCATTGCAGCGGGTCTTTTTCCTTCTTTAGGAGGAGCGATATCGTTGTCTCTGACATAGTCGGGGGCAGCTGCCCCCTTTCCCTCGCCTCATTAAAGGTTCTCATCAGTAGCGGGGCCAGCAAATCCAAATATTTCTTATAGAATTCAACTGGGAATCCGTCTGGTCCCGGGGCCTTCCCCGCCTGCATGCTCCCAATCCCTTTCACTACTTCCTCCGTCTCAATCTGTGCTCCCAGCCCCACTCTCTCCTGCTCCTCCACCTTAGGAAATTCCAGCTGATCCAGAAAGCACATCATTCTCTCCTTCCCGTCCAGGGGCTGCGCTTCATATAATCTTTCATAAAATGCCTTGAACACTCCATTCACTCTCTCCGCTCCCCGCTCCATCTCTCCCTCCTCATCTCTCACCCCCCCAATCTCCCTCGCTGCTCCCCTTTTCCTCAGTTGGTGGGCCAACAACCTACTCGCCTTCTCCCCATATTCGTACTGTACACCCTGTGCCTTCCTCCATTGTGCCTCTGCAGTACCCGTAGTCAACAAGTCAAATTCTACATGTAGCCTTTGCCTTTCCCTGTACAGTCCCTCCTCCGGTGCCTCCGCGTATTGTCTGTCCACCCTCAGAAGTTCTTTCAACAACCGCTCCCTTTCCCTACCCTCCTGCTTTCCTTTAAGTGCCCTAATAGATATCAGCTCCCCTCTAACCACTGCCTTCAGTGCCTCCCAGACCACTCCCACCTGTACCTCCCCATTATCATTAAGTTCCAAGTACCTTTCAATATATCTCCTCACCCTTAAACACACCCCCTCATCTGCCAATAATCCCATGTCCATTCTCCAGGGTGGAAGCTGTTGTTTTTCTTCCCCTATCTCCAGGTCCACCCAGTGTGGAGCATGATCCGAGATGGCTAAAGCCGTGTACTCCGTCCCCGTCACCTTTGGGATCAGTGCCCTTCCCAAATCAAAAAAATCTATTCGTGAAAATACTTTGTGTACATAGGAGAAAAACGAAAACTCCTTACTCCTAGGTCTACTAAATCTCCAGGGATCTACTCCTCCCATCTGCTCCATAAAATCCTTAAGCACCCTAGCTGCAGCCGGCCTCCTTCCGGTCCTGGACCTCGATCTGTCCAGCCCTGGGTCCAGCACCGTATTAAAGTCTCCACCCATTACCAACTTCCCCACTTCTAGGTCCGGGATTCGTCCTAACATACGCCTCATAAAATTGGCATCATCCCAGTTCGGGCACACACGTTCACTAATACCACCGCCTCCCCTTGTAGTTTGCCACTCACCATCACGTATCTGCCCCCACTATCCGCCACTATAGTCTTTGCCTCAAACATTACCCGCTTCCCCACTAGTATGGCCACCTTTTTTGCATCTAGCCCCGAATGAAACACCTGCCCCACCCATCCTTTGCGAAGTCTAACCTGGTCTATCAGCTTCAGATGAGTCTCCTGAAGCATAACCACATCTGCCTTAAGTTTCTTTAGGTGTGCGAGTACCCGTGCCCTCTTAATCGGCCCGTTCAGCCCTCTCACATTCCACGTGATCAACCGGGTTGGGGGGCTCTTTACCCCCCCCCCCTTGACGACTAGCCATTTCCTTTTTCAATCCAGCTCCTCACCCGGTTCCCACGTAGCTTATCCCCCCCAGGCGGCGCCCTCCCGCCCCGACCCCCCCTCCTATACCAGCTCCCCCTTCTCCCCAGCAGCAGCAACCCAGTTAACCCCCCCCCCCCGCTAGATCCCAAGCTAGCGTAATTGCACCCCCCATGTTGCTCCCAGAAGTCAGCAAACTCTGGCCGACCTCGGCTTTCCCCCGTGACCTCGGCTCACACTGTACGAGGCCCCATCCTTCCTGCTCCCCTGTTCCCGCCATGATTACCATAGCGCGGGAACAAAGCCCGCGCTTCCCTTTTGGCCCCGCCCCCAATGGCCGGCGCCCTCAGCTCCTCATCCTCCCTTTCCCCCTCCCCACGACATGGGGAAGAGAGAGAAGTTACAGGGTCGCAGGTTTAACAACTTGGGAAGTCCTCTCTTCCCCCTTTTCCCCCCTTCATCCCACAAATTCACCCCCCCACTTTTGTCCCAAACGTTCTTTTTCTGGCCCGCTCACTCCAGCTTCTCCTCGACAATAAATGTCCACGCCTCATCTGCCGTTTCGAAGCAGTGGTGTTTCCCTAGATGTGTGACCCACAGTCTTGCCGGTTGCAGCATTCCGAATTTGACCTTCCTTTTATGCAACACCGCCTTGGCCCGATTAAAGCTTGCCCTCCTTCTCGCCACCACCGCACTCCAATCTTGATATACGCGGATCACCGCATTCTCCCACCTACTGCTCCGAGTTTTCTTTGTCCCCATCTGAGGACCATCTCTCTGTCCTTATATCGGAGAAATCTCACCACTATTGCTCGAGGAATTTCTCCAGCCCTCGGTCTTCGCGCCATAACCCGATAGGCTCCCTCCACCTCCAGCGGACCCGTCGGGGCCTCCGATCCCATTAACAAGTGCAGCATCGTGCTCACATATGCCCCGACGTCCGCCCCTTCTGGAAGACCAAGAATCCTTAGGTTCTTCCTCCTCGCATTATTCTCCAGCACCTCCAGCCTTTCCACACATCTTTTGTGTTGTGCCTCGTGGATCTCCGTTTTCACCACCAGGCCCTGTATGTCGTCCTCATTCTCAGCAGCCTTTGCCTTCACGACCCGAAGCTCCTGTTCCTGGGTCTTTTGCTCCTCCTTTAGCCCCTCAATTGCTTGTAATATCGAGGCCAACAGCTCCTTCTTCATCTCCTTTTTGAGTTCATCTACGCAACGCCGCAGGAACTCTTGTTGGTCAGGGCCCCATATTAAACTGCCTCCTTCCGACGCCATCTTGCTTTGTGCCTGCCTTCCTGGCCGCTGCTCTAGAGGATCCACCGCAATCCGGCTACTTTCCTCTCTTTTTTCCATCCGTGTCCAGGGGGGATTCCCTTCTGGATTACCGCACAGTGTTATTTGCCATTAAAATTGCCGATGGGGCTCCTATTAAGAGCCCAAAAGTCCGTTCCACCGGGAGCTGCCGAAACGTGCGACTCAGCTGGTCATCGCTGCACCCGGAAGTCCACATCCTTACTATTTTGTGACACATGACAGTGTAAGGACCCTTTAAGTGATATGATTAATGTTCCTGCCTTGTCACTAAACCTCTTCAGCCCAGAAAAGAAGCAGTTAAAGTTGTGAAGTTCCTATGGATAGGAAATTGTTCTGCGAGGTTTTTTCAATTTAAAATGTTAATTTTCCTCTTTATTTTTATTGCTGTCCATCTTATGTTTTTTCTTTCACTCCTAATCCAAACTTTCTCTTTTTTTACTTGTTGAAGGGATATGGGTGTCGCTGGCTAGGCCAACATTTAATGCTCATCCTTAATTTCCCTTGAGAAGATGGCAGTGAGCTGCCTTCTTGAACCACTGCAGCCCTTGTGGTGTACATACACCCACCGTGCTGTTAGTGTCTTTCTCTTTGCTTCCCTTCTGGAGCTAATTTGATTATAACTCAACTTTGTAGTATTCAATTGTTCTATGTTCAGTTATATGAATCTGTTTACTATTGATGGTAACTGTGTTTTGGTTAAACTTGGATGTGGACTCAGAAAAGTATGCAAACTGTAGGAGTTAGCAGAAGCTAGAGCTGTAAGCATGGAGCAGACATTTTGAATTACTATGAATAGGGGTTGTACGGTGGCACAGCTGCACCACAACTCCAAGGACCCGGGTTCACTTTCGGCCTTGGGTGACTGTCTGCGTGGAGTTTGCACGTTCTCCCAGAGCCTGTGTGGGTTTCCTCCGGGCGTTCCGGTTTCCTCCCACAGTCCAAAGATGTTCAGATTAGGTAGATTGGCCATGCTAAATTGTTCCTTGGTGTCCAAAAGGTTAGTGGGGTTACGGGGATAGGGCAGAGGCGTGGGATTAGATAGGGTGCTTTTTGGAGGGTTGGTGCAGACTCGATTGGCCATATGGCCTCCTTCTGCACTGTAGGCAGTCCATGAAAACCTGCTACACACATGGAAATGTGTGTCATCTCTGAAAAGCTCCGAGATATAAAACATAAAACAACCTTATTTCATTCTCCGTCGTTCCTCAGTTTCTTTCTTTCAATCTCATTGGTTCAGATCATAGGTTCTATCATTCACCAAGATTCCATTATTAGCTTGTGTTCCAGCAACAGGGCGAGACAAAAAGTTCTACTAAGGGGGGATTATCGTGAGATGCCTCACTCTAGAAAAATGTTGGTCAATGTAATTTACACCACCAAATTTCGGGGAGGCTATAAAGTCAACAGTGTAAATCCTGCTGCTTTAAATTCTGACATATATGTAAGGATTAACACTCTTGATAGAACAGTGGGTGCCACATTGCTTTCCACCTTTGCCTCCTTCATGTCAAGCCCCAGGCACTGTGTAATCCTGCCAATTTCTTCATTGTTCCTCACCACAAATGGGTGATGTTTTTGACGGAGTGACTTAACCTCTGCCTGTTTTATTGGCTGTTGGCTTTAAAACACATTCAGGATATGCTATTCCTGACACAAGGTAGAATGCTTCTTGGTTGGAATGTCTGTGGAAACAGAGCAACCTTCCATTGAATGTAATATTAAACAGGGTTTCTTCTTTCATCTGCAACAGTGTTGAAGTTCAAGACTGCGACTCAATGTTAAAATTGCAGGAAGCAATGAGTCTTGGTATTGCATGGCTGAGCTTCATTCCATGCTAAACTTGAACACACTTAAAACTACAGATTTCTGCTGAGTGCCTGCAACTTCTATGAAAGGTTACTCATGTTTTGGCACAGTTTTAATTCACTCATCCCTCTTCACCCGAAGGCAATGAGTCATCCTCACCTTTGGCGCCAGAGGCACCAGTAGCTCCTTAGCTCTCTGGTACCTCACCCATATCATGGATTTTAGTGTCTGAACAAATACAGTGAGTACTGGTATTCTTCCAACCATCGATGTGGAAGCTCCAAAGTTAATTAGAGTTCCCAGGAAGGTGATTGAAACTAGGACACTAGACTTTTGTTACATTCTGCTAGATGCCAAAATGGGGAGCCGATAGAGTTGGCTTTAAGAAAGGATGGGATCAATTGGGCTGAATGGCTTTCTTCAGTTGAGCCTATCTTGTGTTGTTAGTATGGCCCACAATCTCATCCTTATTCATATCCACATATCAGCACTTTACAGTGTAGGTTACCAGATCACATCTTAGTTAATTTCCCCTTCACTAACCCCCAGGGCAGTCAGATCAAAGAAAGCACACTGAGCCAGGTGAGGTTAGCCTACTCAGCAATGATTAAACCTGGGCTTTCCAGCTCTGTTTGACACCATTCACAATGTGCATATACCAATAAGTCAAAAGAGAGCTCATAAATATATGAACGTCGTTGTTGGCGTCAATTCATCCAGAGATGCGCTGTACAAATGAAGGAAAGAACACGAATAAAACTGTCAACTTTCACACTGACCTACATATAAATAAATAATGGACTAAATTGGGTAAAATGTGAGGGAGATTGAGTGCAGAATAGTGCAAGTGACTGGTGGATGTTCTGATGGGGTGCAGTAGGTTTTGCTGGTTCTGTGAAATAGGATGGATTGAATGGCATTTTTGAAGATATTCACCCAGTGGTCTGATTTGATAAATGGCGCCATAGCAATGTTGAAGGTAAGGTTGGAACTATATTCAACTACAGAAAACACTACTGGAGAATCCTGTACTTAAATGAAATTAGCCCTCGATATTTATCTGTAAAATGTATTAAATCCGCCTTTCTTATCTGCTTCCGTAAATAGATGGCATTTCAGGATGATGTAACAGCAACGCACGCCATCAGAAACAAAGGGTAATAGATGTGACAATGCAGATGGAAGAAAATAATAGGCAGCAGGTACCTGAATCAAATGACAATTAGAGTCATGCTCTGTTTTGCTTCCAGGCATTAAACTGGTTTATTTGCATGATTCCACACAATTGAAATATGAAGAGAAAATTTCCCGAGATACACTGTAGATGAATCCGCCACACAAAATGAATGTTTCTGCTTCTAATTAAGGGAACACGCCTAAAGAGAAACCTATTTTCTTTTCTTTCAGACTGACTGACCGATTGTGGTTTTTCCGGCAATTTTCTATTTTTAATTCAGAAATTACGGAACTTGCAGGAATTTTTAAAAAAACTTTCAAGGAGTGGTTAGAGTGCGGAGCCAGCTACCACACATAATGGTTGAGGTCAACTGCATGAATCTTTTTAGGGAGAAGTTAGATAAACACTAGAGAGAAAAGAGTAGAAAGATATTTTGATAGTGTGAGGTGAATTAAGGTGGGAGGTGGCATGTGGAACACAAACACTGGCATTAGCCTGCTGGGCTGAATGCACTTTTCCGTGCCGTAAGCTCTATGTTATATACATTTAGATGGCATAACGAGAGGTGATTTCATTGAAACATGCAAGATTTTGAAAGGGGCTTAATCGAGTGGAAGCTGAGGGGTTGATTCCCCTAGGTGGAGAATCTAGAACATGGGGATGGGGGGGCCCTTAGTATGAGAGGGCAGTCATTTAGGACAGAGATGAAAACACATTTCTGCACTTGAAGAATTGTGAAGCTTTGGAATTCTCTAACCCCAGAGGGTTGTGGATGCTCTGTCATTGAACATGGGCAGAATTCTCTGGTCTCCCAGCCACGTGTTTGTTTCTTGGGGGATCCCCGTTCGCTGGCGGCGGGATTCTCTCTTCCGTTGTTTGTTAATGGGATTTCCCACTGAAACCACCCCATGCGGCTGGGGGATGTGCTGCCAACGGGAAAAAAGAATCCCAACGGCCGTAGAAATCCAGCCATATCTGAGATGTACAAATTTGTGGTCTGTCAAGGAATTAAGAGTTATGAGGAGTGAGCGGGAAAGTGGAGTTGAGGCTAAAGATTCGCCATGATCATTTTGAATGGTGGAACATCAAAGAGCTATGCGGTCTCCACTCCTGCTCCCATTCCTTATGTTCTCAACACTCTTACGGTAAATGGTTTTTGTCATAATGGCCATGAGGTTCACAGGGAAACTATTATCAATCTCCATGGGGCTCGTGGAGTATAAGGTTCCCAAATAGGGGGTGGAGGCCACTCAGCTGGGGATTGTTAGAACTGGACATAAATGCCGTCCCAACCAGTGGCCAGAGAGTTGGTTGTCCAAACGGGGACTGTGATGGTGGAATTACTGCCATGGGCATA
The DNA here is from genome assembly GCF_047496885.1 of Scyliorhinus torazame. Classification (NCBI taxonomy): domain Eukaryota; kingdom Metazoa; phylum Chordata; class Chondrichthyes; order Carcharhiniformes; family Scyliorhinidae; genus Scyliorhinus; species Scyliorhinus torazame. The sequence goes on from NC_092727.1 coordinate 121,015,975, forward strand.
TTATTTTAAATAGTTAAAATTAATCTTTGCCTTCTACTGCTGGCTGCCTCGGTCATTAAACTATCGACGAAGCCAAAGAGACTTCAGATTTACATGTTGGAACGACCAGCTGCCCCGGAAGTCTACCGTACTGGAACACGAACATATGGGCTGGGATTCTCTGAGCCTGCGCCGGGTCGGAGAGTCACCGTTGACTCCGAAAATTCCCGCCAAGGCGCTCCGATGCCGGAACGTGATTCTCCGGTGACTGGAGAATCGGCGGCAGTCGTGCATGCAGTCGACGTGGCACCGGTCGGGGGCCGTTGAAACAGGCCCCCGCGGCGCTTCTCCATGGTCGACCGGCTGAGTTCCGCCGGCGTGGTTCACATATGTTAACTCTCGGCGGGAGCTCAGACCCGCGGCCGCGGTGGCTGTCCTGGTTGTGGGGCGGGGGGTTCAGACTCCGGGGGGGGGGGGACTCCACAACGGCCAGGCTTCCTGAGTTCCTGAGTTCTTCCTGAGGGATGTATGGCCCGGCGCCTCGACACTGAAGATGCCGGCTTGGAGCTGGTTGCCTGGTATCGATGGAGACATAGAGCGGATTGTACGCAGTGTCTTCCATGTCATGTGCAGCAAAAAGCCTCCGCCGCCAGCCTTCCTTCATTCTTAGGAACAGCCAGGAATTCATTGGGTACAATTGCGCGCAGACATCACAGGACCTTTCATGGGTTCATATTCTTCATTATCGTGGGTGCCCACTCAAAATGACTTGCCGTTCAAAATGGCTTTGAATACGTCAAAGGCCAAGGTCGAGAAGCTGATGTGCTCATTCAGTACCCATGGGATCCCTGCAGACTTGGTGATGGACAACAAGATGCCGTTCACGAGCAAGGAGTTTGCTACTTTCGCAAAATGGAACGGCATCCGGCACATCAGAACAGACCGTACCATCCCTCATCTAACGGCCAGGCAGAAAGGGTATCCAGAAGTTCAAAAAGGCGTGAAGAAGCAGACCACAGGTTCCATAGACATGCACTGGCACTGGCACTGGCACAATTCCTTTTTAACTACCAGATGACGCCACATGGGGTAGCATCAGCAGAACAGGCATAGTACCAGTAAAGCCTGACTTTCCCGAACGAGGCGAATCTAAGCACAGATGCGCTACCATGACCGTCGGGCTCAGGGCAGAAGTTTAAATTGAAGACACAGTTTATGCCCGCAACTTTGAAGAAGGGTACTCTCGTTCCCAGGAGTCATGCTCGAGAGAACAGGACCAGTCTCCTATTAAGTTAAGATTCAAGGGAGAGTCCAACGGAAACATGTGGACCACTGCAGAAGTGGGAGCCCACGCTACATGCCGCCCAAGCGACGACGTTGATGCTTCCACTATGCCACAAACCGACCCTCAGCCAGGGGACCCAACTGACCATGGCCCATTGACTGGACCAGCAGGATGAAGATGATTCCAGCTCCGATATGGACACAGAAGCATCCATGCAGACATACAATATTGTGTCTGGGGCCAGAAGCCCGCCTATAGCTCTCCGAAGGTCAGCCAGAAAAAGACGTTTGACAAACTGGTACACACCGCCCGGCCCAGAACCACGGCAGGCAGAAGCTCAGCCTTGGCCAAATCAGTGCAGGAGGCCCCTGCGGACGACAGCAGAGGGGAAACCTTCGGACTCTGTGGGGGACGGGTGTCCTTACTCCGAGGCTCACGGGGAAACTATTATTGATCTCCCTGTGGGGCTCGTGGAATCCCAGGCAGGGGCGGAGGCCACCCAGCTGGGGCTTGTTAGAACCGAACATAAAAGCCGGCCTGAGCAGAGATCGGAGTGTTGGTTGTCCCAACGGAGACTGTGATGGTGGAATTACTGCCGTTGGCAGATTATTGTAAATAGAAGAAATCTTTGCTTTCTACCACTGGCTTCCTCAGTCATTAAAGTTTTCCTTCATCTTCAGAAGAGGAAAGCACGTTATTTATATCATCCACCTTGCCATCCCTAAATATATTGAAACTAGATAACAGAAATCGCCACTTCTTAATGTCCCAAATTCAGGCTGTTTTCTGTGACTAAAGAACCATGAGGAAGATTTGCTGCTGTTGGTATATGCTTTCAGTGACATGTTGGGAAGCTGCACTTTCACAGTCATGATTACTCATCCATTAAAAGCCATACAATGGGTGGCAAGGTAGCGCAGTGGTTAACACTGCTGCCTCACGGTGCCAGGGACCCGGGTTCAGTTCCGGCCTTGGGAGACTGCCTGTGTGGAGTTTGCGCATTCTCCCTGTGCCTGCGTGGGTTTTCTCCCACAGTCCAAAGATGTGTCGGTTAGGTGGACTCGCCATGTTAAAATTGCCCCTTAGTGTCCGAAGATGTGTCGGTTAGGTGGGGTTACGGGAATAGAATGGGGGATTGGGCCTGGGTGGGGTGCTCTTTCAGAGATCAGTGCAGACTCGATAGGCAAAATGGTCTCTTTCTGCACTGTAGGGATTCTATGGTATGGTAATTCAGTAAGACGAAACTTGAGTTTTAAAGTCTGTAGATTGTCCTCCATTGTAGCATTGCCTCTTGATTGAACCCCATTCTTTTTAATTTGACCTACTTGCATTTTTTCTTCATTTCTTTTCCAAGTCTGCTGTTCAATTCATCCAAACTTACATCAATGCGTAAATTAGTTGATTCAAGATAATTTGATGTGGAGATGCCGGCGTTGGACTGGGGTGAGCACAGTAAGAAGTCTTACAACACCAGGTTAAAGTCCAACAGGTTTGTTTCAAAAAACTAGCTTTCGGAGCACTGCTCCTTCCTCAGGTGAATGAGGAAGGAATCAGGAAGGTTCACCTGAGGAAGGAGCAGTGCTCCGAAAGCGAGTGATTTGAAACAAACCTGTTGGACTTTAACCTGGTGTTGCAAGACTTCTTACCAAGATAATTTGGTAAGGCAGCCTAGTTCCATTTGACGCTGTCAAATATTTAATAGAAACGTTTGGTGCTCATAGCACCAAGTAAGGAAATCTAGGCTTGTGAGCCTTGAGTCAACATGATGTTAAATCTCTTTTGAAGATCTGAGGCTTTATGAAGAAGGGCTGCAATTCTCCTGTTGCCAATATTCCTCTCTCATCCAACAGCAGCAAAATGAGATTAGCTAACCATTCATCTTGTTGATATTTGTGGAACCAGTACAAAATCGTTTGCAGGCTGGGTCAGCCTGCAAAACAGAAAAAAAAACACTCTCTCCCCTTCCCACCTTCATTTGCCCTAGATCATATCAACAATTTCCAATCCCTGGCCCCAACTGCCTCCTCTTCACCATGGATGTCCAATCCCTCTATATCTCCATTCCCCATCAGGATGGTCTGAGGGTTCTCCACTTCATACTCGAACAGAGGCCTAAACAATCCCCATCCACCACCACTCTCTTTTGGCTGGCTGAACCTGTCCTCTCAATGAACAACTTCTCCTTTAACTTTAAGTCTAATCTACTTCTTTAATTTCATCTAAACCAAAGTTATGGCTACCCACATGGGTCCCAGTTCTGCCTGTCTCTTTATGGGGTTTGTGAAACATTCCTTGTTCCAGTCTTACTCCGGCCCCATCCCACAACTCTTTTATCGGTACATAGCCGACTGTTTCAGTGCCACTTCATGTTCCTGATTGGACCTGGAAAAATGTATTGATTTTGCTTCCAATTCCACCCCTCTATCACCTTCACATGGTCCATCTCCAACAATTCCCTTCCATTCCTTGAAGTTTCTATTTCAATTTCTGGAGGTAGACCGTCCACTAGTACCCACAAATCCACTGATTCCCACAGCTACCTCGACTACAGTTCTTCACACCCAACATCCTGTAAGAATTCCATCCCATTCTCTCAGTTCCTTCACCTGTCACATCTGTTCCGACGATGCTACTTTCCAAAACGGTGCTATTGGCATGTCTTCATTCTTTCTTAAACGTGGTCCCCCCCCCCCCCCCCCCCCCCAGTTTGATCGACAGGGCTCTCAAGCATGTCCGACCCATCTCCCGCACCTCTGTTCTCACCCATTCCTCTCCGTCCCAGAATCAGGATAGGTCCCCTTGTTTTCACTTTTCACCCCACCAGCCTCCGCATTCAAAGACTCATCCTCCACCAGTTCTGCCAACTCAAGCATGATGCCACCACCAACACAACTCGCCCTTGCTCCCACCCTGTCAGCATATCATAGGGGCTGTTCCCTGCGGGATACCCAGGTCCACTCCTCCATCACCCCCAACAACTCACCCTCTTCCCCCAGCACTTTCCCATGCAATTGCAGAAGGTGTAACACCTGCCCCTTTACCTCCGCCCTGCTCACCATCCCAGAGCCAAAACATTCTTTTCAAATGAGGCAGCGCTCCAGGTGCATCTCCTTCTATTGCATGCGTTGTTCCCAATGCGGTCTAATCTACATTGGAGAGACTAAATGCACACTTTGCAGAACACCTCGAGCCGTCCGCCAGACGGATTCAGACCTTCCTGTCACTGCCATTTCAACTCACTGCCCTGCTCTCATGTCCATCCTTGGCCTGCTGCAATGTTTCAGTGAAGCCCAGCGTAAACTGGAAGAACACCACCTCATCCTCCAATTAGGTACATTACAGCCTTCCAGAATTAACATTGAGTTGAACAACTACTAGACTCCTCAACGACTCTCCCTCGGACTGATCTGTTCCCTGTAAGAACACTAATCATGATGCCCTATGCTGCTCTTGCTCATATATTTGCTGTGTTTGACCCCTTGTTCCGTACTGTAATCAATCACTATTTGTCGATGTACCATTTGTCAATGTACTTTGTCTATTATTCTTTTTTGTCTACTATGTACGTACCGTGTACATTCCCTTGGCCACAGAAAAATACTTTTCACAGTAGTTTGGTACATGTGACAATAAATCAAATCAAATCAAATCAACTTCAGATCGTGAACTGCCCTCCAACTTCATCCCATTTTTATTTCTATCAATTTATCTTCATTTCTTCCACAGATCTGTTTTTCTCTACCATTGTCCCCCTACCCCTACCCAACTTGGGCCATCCGTCTTTGTTCGCAGTTGCGCTTTGACACACTGTTCATATTTGTTTGCCATTCACACATTCTTATCTCTTTTTGTGCCACTATCAGCATCCTTCTTAGCCTTATAAGATGGACGGGTTGCATCTAAACCGGAGAGGCATAAATATCCTGGCCGCGAGGTTTGCTAGTGTCACACGGGAGGGTTTAAACTAGTATGGCAGGGGGGTGGGCACGGGAGCAATAGGTCAGAAGGTGAGAGCATTGAGGGAGAACTAGGGAATAGGGACAGTGTGGCTCTGAGGCAGCGCAGACGGGGAGAAGTTGCTGAACACAGCGGGTCTGGTGGCCTGAAGTGCATATGTTTTAATGCAAGGAGCATTACGGGTAAGGCAGATGAACTTAGAGCTTGGATTACTACTTGGAACTATGATGTTGTTGCCATTACAGAGACCTGGTTGAGGGAAGGGCAGGATTGGCAGCTAAACGTTCCAGGATTTAGATGTTTCAGGCGGGATAGAGGGGGATGTAAAAGGGGAGGCGGAGTTGCGCTACTTGTTCAGGAGAGTATCACAGCTATACAGCGAGAGGACACCTCAGAGGGCAGTGAGGCTATATGGGTAGAGATCAGGAATAAGAAGGGTGCAGTCACAATGTTGGGGGTATACTACAGGCCTCCCAACAGCCAGCGGGAGATAGAGGAGCAGATAGGTAGACAGATTTTGGAAAAGAGTAAAAACAACAGGGTTGTGGTGATGGGAGACTTCAACTTCCCCAATATTGACTGGGACTCACTTAGTGCCAGGGGCTTAGACGGGGCAGAGTTTGTAAGGAGCATCCAGGAGGGCTTCTTAAAACAATATGTAAACAGTCCAACTAGGGAAGGGGCGGTACTGGACCTGGTATTGGGGAATGAGCCCGGCCAGGTGGTAGATGTTTCAGTAGGGGAGCATTTCGGTAACAGTGACCACAATTCAGTAAGTTTTAAAGTACTGGTGGACAAGGATAAGAGTGGTCCGAGGATGAATGTGCTAAATTGGGGGAAGGCTAATTATAACAATATTAGGCGGGAACTGAAGAACATAGATTGGGGGCGGATGTTTGAGGGCAAATCAACATCTGACATGTGGGAGGCTTTCAAGTGTCAGTTGAAAGGAATACAGGACAGGCATGTTCCTGTGAGGAAGAAAGATAAATACGGCAATTTTCGGGAACCTTGGATGACGAGTGATATTGTAGGCCTCGTCAAAAAGAAAAAGGAGGCATTTGTCAGGGCTAAAAGGCTGGGAACAGACGAAGCCTGTGTGGCATATAAGGAAAGTAGGAAGGAACTTAAGCAAGGAGTCAGGAGGGCTAGAAGGGGTCATGAAAAGGCATTGGCAAATAGGGTTAAGGAAAATCCCAAGGCTTTTTACACTTACATAAAAAGTAAGAGGGTAGCCAGGGAAAGGGTTGGCCCACTGAAGGATAGGCAAGGGAATCTATGTGTGGAGCCAGAGGAAATGGGCGAGGTACTAAATGAATACTTTGCATCAGTATTCACCAAAGAGAAGGAATTGGTAGATGTTGAGTCTGGAGAAGGGGGTGTAGATAGCCTGGGTCACATTGTGATCCAAAAAGACGAGGTGTTGGGTGTCTTAAAAAATATTAAGGTAGATAAGTCCCCAGGGCCGGATGGGATCTACCCCAGAATACTGAAGGAGGCTGGAGAGGAAATTGCTGAGGCCTTGACAGAAATCTTTGGATCCTCGCTGTCTTCAGGGGATGTCCCGGAGGACTGGAGAATAGCCAATGTTGTTCCTCTGTTTAAGAAGGGTGGCAGGGATAATCCCGGGAACTACAGGCCGGTGAGCCTTACTTCAGTGGTAGGGAAATTACTGGAGAGAATTCTTCGAGACAGGATCTACTCCCATTTGGAAGCAAATGGACGTATTAGTGAGAGGCAGCACGGTTTTGTGAAGGGGAGGTCGTGTCTCACTAACTTGATAGAGTTTTTCGAGGAGGTCACTAAGATGATTGATGCAGGTAGGGCAGTAGATGTTGTCTATATGGACTTCAGTAAGGCCTTTGACAAGGTCCCTCATGGTAGACTAGTACAAAAGGTGAAGTCACACGGGATCAGGGGTGAACTGGCAAGGTGGATACAGAACTGGCTAGGCCATAGAAGGCAGAGGGTAGCAATGGAGGGATGCTTTTCTAATTGGAGGGCTGTGACCAGTGGTGTTCCACAGGGATCAGTGCTGGGACCTTTGCTCTTTGTAGTATATATAAATGATTTGGAGGAAAATGTAACTGGTCTGATTAGTAAGTTTGCAGACGACACAAAGGTTGGTGGAATTGCGGATAGCGATGAGGACTGTCTGAGGATACAGCAGGATTTAGATTGTCTGGAGACTTGGGCGGAGAGATGGCAGATGGAGTTTAACCTGGACAAATGTGAGGTAATGCATTTTGGAAGGGCTAATGCAGGTAGGGAATATACAGTGAATGGTAGAACCCTCAAGAGTATTGAAAGTCAAAGAGATCTAGGAGTACAGGTCCACAGATCACTGAAAGGGGCTACACAGGTGGAGAAGGTAGTCAAGAAGGCATACGGCATGCTTGCCTTCATTGGCCGGGGCATTGAGTATAAGAATTGGCAAGTCATGTTGCAGCTGTATAGAACCTTAGTTAGGCCACACTTGGAGTATAGTGTTCAATTCTGGTCGCCACACTACCAGAAGGATGTGGAGGCTTTAGAGAGGGTGCAGAAGAGATTTACCAGAATGTTGCCTGGTATGGAGGGCATAAGCTATGAGGAGCGATTGAATAAACTCGGTTTGTTCTCACTGGAACGAAGGAGGTTGAGGGGCGACCTGATAGAGGTATACAAAATTATGAGGGGCATAGACAGAGTGGATAGTCAGAGGCTTTTCCCCAGGGTAGAGGGGTCAATTACTAGGGGGCATAGGTTTAAGGTGAGAGGGGCAAGGTTTAGAGTAGATGTACGAGGCAAGTTTTTTACGCAGAGGGTAGTGGGTGCCTGGAACTCATTACCGGAGGAGGTAGTGGAGGCAGGGACGATAGGGACATTTAAGGGGCATCTTGACAAATATATGAATAGGATGGGAATAGAAGGATACGGACCCAGGAAGTGTAGAAGATTGTAGTTTAGTCGGGCAGTATGGTCGGCACGGGCTTGGAGGGCCGAAGGGCCTGTTCCTGTGCTGTACATTTCTTTGTTCTTTGTTCTTTGTTCTTAATCACCCCCATTTACATTCCTTTGTCTTTCTGTCCACACCTTTGTCAAACTCCACCTATTGCTGACCCCCTATCCAGCCCCACCACGCCATGTGCCCCCCCCCCCCCCCGCGCCCCCCCCCCCCCCCCCTGCAACAGCAGTATAAATCTGACCCTATTTGCAGCAGTAGCAATTTGATAGAAGCAGCATTTAAAAGCTAACCTTGCGTTTTCCGGTGTGGGTGCACACAGCACCTCTTAGCTGCTGAAGAATGCTGTTCACTGGCAGCTTTAAACAACTGAGCAACAACCCTGTTAAAAGGTACAGTTTCCCCCACAGGGTTTTGTGAAATTGCTTCTTTCAAATGCTAAGTGTTTGGTTATTTAGGAACCTGTCCACATCAATCACTAACTCTGCATTCCACTGTTTTAGAAATACCAGATTTTATCCACACAGGAAACCACAGTCAAGCAGGTGAGTCTCAGCATCTTCAATAAAATAATTTAGTTAAATCGAAGAATAAGAAATCATAAGTTCTAACCAAGCTGGACTGAATTAACATGGAATCTTCAATGTTTTTCCTCTGTGTTAAGGACAGCATTAGCCTATTTAAAATAAATGGATTACAGCTAGTATTAATGTGGCAGGTCATTGCTAATGTGGGATGGATGGGGCGCCTAGTCACTCTGCTGGCACCCCATTCATCTCTTGTGAGCAGGGAGGTTCAAACTAATATCACGTTGGCGGACAACCTGTAGTTCCAATAATCTGGGGGTTCCTTTCAGGGTTCTCCTGATGACGGCAGCAACTCCTCCTCCCCTCTGCCATTATTAAAATGTGAGATCAGGTCCAGTGGCCTTTGTCTGCTACATGCAATTATTCGGGAGGCGACCTAGGAATCATGTGTAACACATAGGCTGGGTTGCAAAGTTTATTTCAGAGTAGGAGGCATGAGTGGATGGTCTCATCAGCACAGGGGAAGTAAGGTGGTGATCATTTGGACTCCTGGCTTTGGGGTCCTAATGGAAAGTCCTCTGAATCAAAGCCTGTCTGGTCTGCCTGGCTCCCATAAGCATCCTCAGGGATGGATCTTGCTCCTGACCCTGGGGCTAATCAGTCCCCTCCTCAGAATCACCACTGGTTTCTTTGTTTGTGGCTTGTGGAACAACATTGCTGTCCTCATCCTCCAAATGGGTCTCTCCTTATGGGTATCTTGGTGATGTCATCAGCCACCTTTTTTTGATAGCTTTTATCCAGATGACTAACCATGCTGGTACAATGAACAGGCTTGTCATCTGGGGGTGATGCAGGATATAGGCGTCAGGGCAGCATCCTAGATACCTGGCCCAAATCTGCAGTATCTCCTGCTTGTGGTCACACACAGTCTGCAAGATCAGAGAGAGGAACCCTTTCTATTCACCAAAGCACAGGGCTCCCCCGCTGGTGCCTTGATGGGCACATGTGTAAAGTCAATGGCTCCCCGAATTCTCAGAAATCCTTTGATTGCAGCGAAACATCTGACTCACTCCACCTGGCTGGCCTCATCTTCCTTGAACGGGATGGGATTCACCCTTTGGAACAATGCATCCATAACTAACTTGATGCAGTTATGCGCAGTGGATTGAGAGACTCCTCAGAGATCTCCCTGGAACAAGCCTAAGACATAACGTTCAGGACCACTGTCACCTTTAGAGCCACAGGCATAGGGTGGCCACCTCCTCAGTTTGAAGCTATTTTGGAGCCGATCATGTCGCAGATAGAGATAACTGTATCCCTGGAGAGGTGGAGCCTTCTTCAGCACTGAACATCTGACATGTCCAAGTAGCAAGATTGCATTCTGTACACTCTACCTGTTGAGTATTGGTGCCTTCACCTTACTCTTCGCCTTTGCAACACCTGCTGGCCCTCCACCCCTTTTGTCTGTGACTCTCGGCCCTGAGGGCAGACGCTAGGATGGTGTCTGTGGGCAACCTGCCTCCTTTCTCCTCGTCCTCTCCTACTCTTCTGAGGAGGTCCATCCAGCTGAGAACTGAGTATACAATCCACACGCCAGACCTGATGTTTTCACAGGTTTCAGCAAAGACGGGGCTTTTCTGCAGCAAGCCTCTGAAAATATTTAACCCTCAAAGAATTGTCCAAGTGAACAAAAATATTCCAAAAAAGGTCTATTATCCGTATACTACCACCTCAAAACTCACAACTTTATTTTTAAATAATATTTTATTACGGTATTTGAAATCTTTTATAACAGTAACATAAACAATGATATCAACATGGTAAAATAAACATTTCCCCCCCCCAGCCCAATCTTCACGCACCTCAACCATACAACAACAATCCGCCCTCCCTCCACTCTTTGGAATACTGTATCTGCTGACATTTTAATTTTCCCCGAGAAAGTCGATGAACGGCTGCCACCTCCGGGAGAACCCTAACATTGACCCTCTTAAGGCAAACTTTATTTTCTCAAGACTGAGAAACCCAGCCATGTCACTAACCCAGGTCTCTACACTCGGGGGCTTTGAGTTCCTGCACATTAACAAGATCCATCTCCGGGCTACCAGGGAGGCAAAGGGCAAGACATCGGCCTCTTTTGCCCCTTGACCTCCCGGATCTTCCGACTCTCCAAAGATCGCTACCTCCGGACTCGGCACCACCTGTGTTTTTAGTACCGTGGACATTGCCTCAGCAAAATCCTGCCAAAACCCTCCAAGCTTCGGGCATGCCCAAAACATGTGGACCTGATTTGCTGGGCTTCCCGCGCACCTCGCACACCTATCCTCAACCCCGAAGATCTTACTCATCCTAGCCACTGTCATGTGTGCCCGGTGGACTACCTTAAATTGTATCAGGCAAAGCCTGGCACATAATGAGGAGGTATTAACCCTGCTTAGGACATCCGCCCATAGCCCCGCCTCTATCGCTCCTCCTAGCTCGTCCTCCCACTTGCCCTTAAGCTCCTCCACTGGAGTTTCCTCCGCCTCCGAAAGCTCCTGGTAAATATCCGATACCTTCCCCTCTCCCACCCAGGTACTGAAAACTACTCTATCCTGTATCCCCCGTGTCGGCAGCAGCGGAAAGGCCGGCACCTGTTTTCTCAGGAAGTCTCGCACCTGCAAATACCTTAAGACCATTCCCTGCTGGCAATTTAAATTTATCCTCCAAAGCTTTCTAGCTGGGAAAGCTCCCGTCTATAAATAGATTCCCCATCCTTCCAATTCCTGCCCTCTGCCAACTCTGGAACCCGCCATCTAGCCTACCTGGTACAAATCTGTGGTTATTATAAATCGGGGTCCAAATCGATGCTCCCTCCACTCTCTTATATCTCTTCTATTGCCCCCAGATCCTCAGAGCCGCCACTACCACCGGACTTGTGTAGTATCGCGCCGGCGAGAACGGCAGAGGTGCCGTTACCAATGCTCCCAAATTGGTGTCTTTACATGATGCCGCCTCCAACCGCTCCCATGCCGACCCCTCCCCCACTACCCACTTCTTAATCATTGCTATATTAGCCGCCCAGTAGTAATTGCAGAAGTTCGGCAGCGCCAACCCGCCCTCCCCCCGACTGCGCTCCAGCAACACTTTCTTCACTCGCGGGGTTTTACTCGCCCACACAAAGCCCGAAATAATCTTATTCACCCGCTTGAAAAAGGCCTTAGGAATGAAGATGGGGAGGCAATGAAAGACAAACAGACATCTGGGGAGGACCATCATTTTCACAGCCTGTACCCTCCCCGCCAGTGATGGGGATATGTTTAACTTGTGTAGTACCTCCCATTTCCGGGCCACCTGGATTCCCAGATATCGAAAGCTCTTCCCTACCATTCTAAGCGGCAGCTCGCCCAGTCTCTTCTCCTGTCCTCTTGCCTGGATCGCAAACATCTCGCTTTTCCCCATGTTCAATTTATACCCCGAATAATTGCCAAATTCCCCCAAGGTTCGCATTACTTATCTCATCCCCTCCAACGGGTCCGAAATGTACAAGAGCAGGTCATCTGCGTAGAGCGAGACTGGGTGCCAGCCCTTTCCAGTTCCTAGAGGCTCTTAACGCCATGGCCAATGGCTCTATGGCCAGAGCAAACAGTAACGGGGAGAGGGGACACCCTTGCCTCGTCCCACGGTGTAGTTCAAAATACCCCGACCTCAGCCGGTTCGTACGCACACTCGCTACTTGTGCCTGATAGAGCAACCACAACCTGTCAATAAAGCCCTCACCAAACCCAAACCTTCCCAGCGCCTCCTACAGGTAATTCCACTCCACCTGATCAAAAGCCTTCTCCGCATCCATCGCTACCACCACCTCCGCCTCCTCTCCTTCTGAGGGCATCATAATAACATTCGAACATTGGCCTTGAGTTGCCTGCCCTTAACAAATCCCATCTGGTCTTACCCTATCACCCTCAGGACTCAGTTCTCTATCCTTGTGGCTAGTATCTTAGCCAGCAGTTTGGCATCCAAGAGAAATCGGCCTGTATGACCCGCATTGCTCCGGATCCTTCTCCCGTTTCAGGATCAATGAAATCGAGGCTTGCGACATTGTTGGGGGGAGGACTCCCTTCTCTCTTGCTTTGTTAAATGTCCTCACCAGCAGTGGGCTCAATATCTCTGAAAACCTCTTATAGAATTCCACCGGGTAGCCATCGGGGGGCATTGCCCGACTGCATGCCCTCGAGCCCCTTGATTATTTCCTCAATCTCAATTGGGGCTCCCAGCCCCTCCACCAGGTCCTCCTCCACCCTCGGGAACCTCAACTGATTAGAAATTGCCTCATCCCCTACACCCCAGCCGGAGGTTCCAACTCATATAGTTTATTATAAAAGTCCTTAAACACCTCGTTCACCCCCGCTGGGTCCAGGACAGTATTACCGTCTCTACTCTTTACTTTACCTATCTCCCTGGCCGCCTCTCTTTTCCTGAGCTGGTGCGCCAACATTCTGCTTGCCATTTCCCTGTCCTCATAGATCGCCCCCCTTGCCTTCCTCAACTGTTCCACTGCTTTCCCTGTGGTCAACTGCCCAAACTCCACCTGTAACCTCCGCCACTCCCTCAGTGGCCCCGCGTCCGGGGCCTCTGAGTATCTCCTGTCCACCTGGAGTATCTCCTCCACTAATCTATCCCTCTCAGCCCATTCCATCTTTTCTCTGTGGGCCCGTATCAAGATTAATTCCCCTCTGACTCTGATTCCCAGACCGTCGCTGCAGAGACCTCCCCCGTATCATTTGTTTCCAGGTAGTTCTGGATGGACTTGTTAACCCGCCCACAGATCGCTTCGTCCGCTAGCAACCCCACATCCAGTCTCCACAGCGGCGTTGCCCTGTCTCCACACTAATCCGTAGTTAGTGCGGGGCATGATCCGACATTGCAATTGCCGAGTATTCAGTATCCACCGCCTTCAGTATTAGCGCCTTGCTCAGAACAAAAAAGTCGATGCGAGAGTATACCTTGTGGACATGTGAAAAAAAGGAAAACTCCTTCGTCCTCGGTCGTGCAAACCTCCATGGGTCTACTCCCCCCATATGTTACATAAACCCCTTCAATTCCTTTGCCGCAGCTGGCCTCCTCCCTGTCCTGGTCCAATTCTGGATCAATGACTGTGTTGACGTCCCCTCCCATGATCAGGTTATGTGACTCTAAGTCTGGGATCTTACCTAACACCCGTCTCATAAATTCCACGTCGTCCCAATTCGGAGCATACAAATTCACAAGTAACACTCGCATCCCCCCCAGCGGCCGAGGGAACGCCCCAGCCCCCATCAACTTCTCCAACATGTCCGTCACATAGGCCCTCGCATCCGAGCCCTCACTGCCTTCAGGGAGGCCAACAATTCTGAGATTCTGCCTCCTGGACCTATTCTCCAGGCCCTCCAACTTCTCCTGCATTCTTTTCTGGCGGTCGTTCATCATCTCCAACTTGCTTTCCAACACGGTTATATACTCCTCGTGCTCGGGACAACTTTTGTTCGACCTCCTGGATCGCTCTTCCGTGGGTTTCCTGATTCTGAACCACTTGATCAATCAAAGCCTTAATCGGGCCCAGCGTGTCCTTCTTCAGCTTGGCGAAGCAATCCTCGAAAAACTTCACCAGCTGCTCCATCAACCACTGTGCCGTCTCCCCGCTGCCCTTGCTCTCCGCCATGCTGTCCCGTGTTACCAGCTCTGCTTGCATCTCCCTTATAGGACTTTGTCGTCTCACACGACAACTTCTGGTCCAATTCTCCATACACCGGAGGGGGATTTCTCCTTACTGTCTCACTTTTCACTGATTTATCCCATAAAATCTGAAGAAAAACGGGTGAAAAATGTCCAAAAGTCCTTTACATGCAGGAACTATCAGATGTGAGACCTACCCCTCCATGGCCGCCACCAGAAGTACCCAAAACTCACAACTCTTCACCTTTCCAAACACTTCTGGTCCTTTTATCCCACCCTGGCTGTAGAATGATTGAAAAATGTGATGGCTGCCAGGCCGCTTGGCGCATAGGCAACTCAAAATCACAGAGAACTGGAACCTTAATTAGTCCTTTATTGTCAGCAGGCGCATTTCCAAAGTCCAAGCGGACCGCTGTCCAAAGTATCGCAAGGCGTGCAATGACATTGGTAAACGATCCCAACATCATCATGCCTCATTTTGCGATACATTGCGCCTGCAAAGGTAAAATTCTGGCCTTGCTGTTTAATGCACCCATCCTTATATCCCTAATTGATTTTGTTACCTTACCTGATGATCACTTGGAATGTTGATCCATACAGTTTTTGTTAAGATCTGTTTTAATTTCCTTTGCACTGATTTCAATTACCTCAGTTTCCCTTACTGTTTGGCTGACAAAATAATGTTCTGAACTGATCTTGCCTATGTCTATTAGAAAGAAGAGAGAAATAATTTGTATTTATATAGCACCCTTCACAATGTCAGGTCATCCCAAAGTACTTTACAGCCAACTCCGTGTCTGGATCAGCTAGTGAACACAAAAGCCCATAAATCATTTAAGAAACAGTTGGAAACTGAGAGGACTGGTGGGTCAGCCTACAATATTGAGGGTAGTCAGGATGAATGGTTGCCATAAGACTATAAGCCGCAAGAGCAGAAGTAGGTCACTCAACCCATCGAGTCTGCTCTGCCATCCAGTGAGATCATGGCTGATCTGATATAATCCTCAACTCCACTTTCCTACCTTATCGCCATAACCCTTGATTCCCTTACTGATTAAAAATCTGTCTCAGTCTTGACCATACTTAGTGACCTAGCCTCCACAGCTCCCTGCGGTAAAGAATTCCACAGATTCACTACTGTCTGAGAGAAGAAATTCCTCCTCTTCTCTGTCTTAAATAGACAATCACTTACCCTTTGATCATGCCCTCTGGTCCTGCACTCTCCCAAAAGAGGCACCATCCTCTCAGCATCTACTCTGTTAAGCCCCTTGAGAATCCAATTTGTCTAGTAGGTCATCTCTCATTCTTCTAAACTCCAATGAGTACCGGCTCAAACTACTCAACCTCTCCTCATAAGAAAAACCCTCCATACTGGGACCAACCTCGTGAACCTTCTCTGGACTGCCTCCAATGACAATATATCTTTCCTTAGATAAGGGGATCATATCTATATCTACATTGTGATCTCATCACGGACAAAGATCAAAACAAGGAGCCTCCTGTTCTTTATGGTCTACACTGGGCAGTGTTTTTAGTTGAAGGACCACAGGGTAACACCTTGGCCCACTGCCTGTGTTAATACTAGGAGTGGTTTTACCTATCCACTCTTGTGTTTAATAAACTCTTTTAAATAGCAACCAGAACTTCAGCTATTTCCTCTGTCCTATCTTTGAGGATTGAGGGTGGAACCCAGCTGGTCCAGGTGCCTTTTGCATATTTAATGCTTTGAGCTTTTTCATAACACATGCATAACATATGCACATATATTATAGATTCTTCAGCCAGTTTGATTGGACTTGGAATTTGTCTGTATGCTTCATTCATGAAAGATGCCATGAAAAATTAATTTGATACATTTGTCATCTTCTGCACCCCCCTCCCCCCCCCGGTAATACTCATACATAGCTTATTATTTAAAAGGATCCATCTGGCTTTTAACACTTGGAATTCTTTGTAAGCACTTTCAGAACATTCTTTTGATCCCCCTTTCGACTGTTAACAACCCATTATGTTTTTCTGTTGCTGCTTCAAATATTCATTGCAGCTGTACTCAAAAAATTACTGTTTGACTCTGTCCTCAGTACTTTCTGGTTCCATGGGGGAAGAATCTCCGCTTTGGTTGCTACATCTACTGACACTGTAAATATGTTTGTGAAGATTTTCTTTGTTTGGTACTTGCAGTGAAATCAGAACCAGGTTTGAAAATAATCTGTTTGAAAACCTTCATTGGAAACCATTATGATGTGACTGCACTTAGTGGCGAGGGGAATTCACCCTCACTGCCTTCGTGTTTCTTTAAACATAATTCTCAGCCTCAAGATTATTTTGACCTCTTTAATACATCAGTGTGTACTTGTTGTGGTTGATTTCGCTGTATTGATATGGCAAAGCCCCTTCTATTTATTTTTATTCTGTCACAGAATGTTGGCATCACTGGCGAGATCAGCCTTTGTATTACTCACCCCTAATTGCCCTTAAGAAGTTGATGGTGAGCTGCCTTCTTGAACCACTGCAGTCCATGTGGTGTCGACACACCCACAGTGCTGTTTGGGATGGAGTTGCAAGACTATGACCAGTGATATAGTTCGAAGTCAGGGTGGTGTGTTGGCTTGGATGGGAACTTACAGATGGTGGTGTTCCCATGTGTCTGTTGCCTGTGTCCCTCTGGGTGCTGGAGGTTGCAAGTCGGAAGGTGCTGTTTAAGGAGCCTTGGCGAGTTGCTGCAGTGTATCTTACAGATAGTACACTCTGCTGCTACTGTGCGACAGTGGTGGAGCGAGTGAGTATTTAACATTGTTAGATGAAGTGCCAATCAGGTGGGCTGCTTTGTATTGGATGTTGTTGACCCTCTTGAGTGTTGGCGCTACACTCATCCAGGCAAGAGGGGAGTATTTCCTCATGGTTATGTTACCGGACTAGTAATCTGGAAACCTAGGGCTGGATTTTATATGCCCCATTGGGTATGTTGTTGGCATGGGGGGGTTTTGGGGGGCATGTAAAATAGGTCAGGCGGCTATGCCGTGACTTTCCTGTCCATTACCCCCGAACTGATGCCCAAAATACATGATGTGGAGATGCCGGCGTTGGACTAGGGTGGGCACACTAAGGAGTCTTACAACACCAGGTTAAAGTCCAACAGGTTTATTTGGAATCACTAGCTTTCGGAGTGTAGTTCCTTCATCAGGTGAGTGAGTGTCTACTAAGCTACTAAGCTCTGGTGCTGCTGGGACTGCTGGAGCTGTCGGCCAATTAGATTGGCTGGCAACTACTGTGGGCAGGACTTCCTTCATTGAGGGGTGGAAGTCCCTCTCATGACGATTTTAGCCTGCTGATAGCAAGTTATGGCTGTAGGCGTTTCCTGGCCCAACTTTCCTTCCGAGGGTCGATCACACAACAAAATGCAGCCCCTAATTGAACAATATTGAGATTCAATATCACTTATTATCGTAGTTTGAAAATTAGAATGCAGTTTAGAGAAAGGCATTCGGAAAATAAAAACAAAAGCAAATATCAACTAAAGTGACCATGGAGCTGTTAAGACTGTTGTAAAATCCCAACTGTTGTTCCTATGTCATCTGGCTCTTATGTGACTCCAGTCCCACACCAACTTGGCCCATTAGTTGCGCTCTGAAGTGGACTAATAAACCACTCAGTTTTCACCATCATTTCAACGTAACTAGGAATGGGCAATTCCCACTGTAGAATCCAATGGAAGAGATGGAGGAACGCATGGTAGGATAGGAATGAACAAAGGTTTATTACGGTATACATAAAATCACAAAGCTACAACTCCTCTCCCCGAAGGGCCACCCTCCCGCACCCAGGTCAGAGTTTTTATACTGAGAGGATGCCCTTGTTAAGGGGAAACCCCGCCCCCCAATTACCGAGGGAGTGCATACTCTGAAGTGAAAGAGGGGAATCGTACAGAGCGCAGTCCTTGGCACACAAGAGGGTCATAACACCCCCCCCCCCCCCCCCCCCCCACCACCCGCGAAGTCTGGAGAAACATCCATGTCCCTGGCCGAGGTCTCCTTGTTTGCTTTGGGAGTGGACGGCAGTCTGGCATCAATGGAGGCGTGTAACTCACCGGAGACGATCGTTTTCGAGCAGAGCATTGAGGCATAAGTGGTGTGGCTGGTAAAAGTGCCGGTTTCGAAGGTGGCTGGTCGACTAGGTCTAGCGGGCTTGTGTCCATGTCTGACTCAGTGTCGGAGTTCTTTGAGGAGGCATCAGGCATCTCAGCCTCCTGGGTCTCGACAAGGCGGAGGTGTCGGCAATCGGTATGGCGATCCGGGTGGTGCTCTTGGGGGGGGTGGAGGATCTAGGCGGTAATGGAGACCGTGGGTGGACCCGGATTGGCGTATCCTGAGCTTGTTCTGGAGATACCTGTGTGCGGTGGCAGATGTGGTCCAGGCGGTGGCTGGCTTCATGTCCTTGTGCCCGGACCGAATAGGAAACCGGACCAGTTGCCCGGAGCACCAAGCCCGGGATCCATGTGGCACCGGCACCGAAATTCTGAATGTACGCAGCCTCTCCCGGCTTGAAGTCACGCAGCTGCATGTGCCAACCAGCGTCCATCACAGAGCGGTTCTGTCGCTGGCGGATCTGAGCACCTATGTCCGGAATGATGAGACTGAGGCGGGTCCTGAGCCGACCGACGTCCCATCATAACTCCACCGGTGCAACTCCTGTGGTGGCATGTGGGGTCGTCCGGTAACTGAAGAGGAACCAGGCCAGTCGCGTCTGCCAAGATCCAGTGGTCAGCTTCTTCATGGCTCTTTTAAAGTTTGGACTACCCGTTTGCCGAACCCATTTGAGGCCGGGTGTTTCAGGGCAGCCCACACTTGTCGGATTCCATTCAAGGCCACAAACTACTTGAACTCCCTGCTGGTGAACGCGGCGCTTTTATCGGACTCCCATACTTTGGGTATTCCATGAGTACTGAATGTGTGCTGCAGTCTGTCCAAGGTCACCTTTGTGGTCACGGTCTGCACCTTGTGGACTTTGAGCCACTTTGAGTGGGCGCCCACCATGATGTGGAATGTTGCTCCCTGGAATGGGCCAGCGAAGTATATATCGACGTGAGACCAAGGTTTTACAGGCCACTCCCAAGGGTGCATTGGAGCAGCAGGTGGGGCCTTCTAGTTTTCCTGGCAAGGGCCACCTGCTCAATGTCTGAGTCTATCCCCGGCCACCAAACATAGTTGCAGGCAAGCACCTTCATCGTGGATACCCCCGGGTGTCCATTGTGGAAGTATTGTAATACAAATGCATGGTCGAGTTCCGAGACAACCACCAGTGTCCCTCACAGCAAAATGCTGTCCTCCATGCTCAGCTCCGGCAGTTCTGTCACATAGGCCCACAGATCGTCGGGCAGAGCTCCCGTACTGGACCATGTGTCAGACGCCACTAGGAGCAAAGCTGGACCCTGGCGGACACGATCGGAGAATCACTCGATCCTCTTTGAACAGCCCAAGCAGAAGCTTGAGGTCTGTGTAGACCATGAATGTGTGGCTGTAGACGTACTGGTGAAACCTCCTCACGCCAAACACAACAGCCAAGCCCTCCTTTTCGATTTGGGCACTGTTTCGCTTGGCATCAGTGAGTGTGCGGGACACAAAAGCTATCAGATGCTCTGAACCACTGGGCATCCGATGTGTGAGAACGAATCCCGCACCTTAAGAGGAAGCACGTTAGAAGTGTTTTTTCTGGGTTGAAACGTGTCAGCAGCTTCTCAGATGATAACCACCACTTGACCTCTGGGAATCCTTCTGGTGCAGGCGTGCCCATTCCCACTGGTGTCCTTTATTCGACGATTGATGGAGTGGGCTAAGCAGCGTGGCTAAGTTGAGGATGAATTTCCCGTAGTATCTTATGAGGCCTAAGAAGGAGCGGAGCTGGTTGAACCTTGAGGGATGAGAGCCTACCGGATGGCCTGCACTTTGTATTTCACTGGGTGAATGCAGTGCCTGTCTACCTGGTACCCTAAATAGGTGACCTCGGGGGTGTTAAAAATGCACTTCTCTCTGCGGAGGCAGATACATGCCTGTTTAAAATGCTGGAGGGCTTCGGCGAGGTTCAACAAATATTATTTGTTCGAGGCACCAATGATGAGAACATCATCTAGATAAATGGCCACCGTGGGTAGGTCCTGCATATTTTCCACCACGCGTTGGAAAACCGCACAGACTGATGAAACCCTGAACGGCAGCCGGGCGTATTCGTACAACCCTCTGTGGGTGTTGACTGTGACGAACCTCTGAGAACCTGGATCTAGGACCAGCTGAAGTGCATGACTCATATCGAGCTTTGTGAACATTGTTCCCCCGCTGAGTTTGGCATACAAGTCCTCAATGCGGGGGACCGGGTAATGTTCAAGGCAAGAAACCTGGTTCGCTGTCATCTTGTAATCCCGCACAGTCGTACGGACCCATTGGGTTTTCACACCGGGACTTCTGGTGTCACCCAATCGACGAAATGAATGAGGCGGATGATGCCCAAGCGCTTCAGCTCTGCATCGACTTTGGCCGAAAACACGTATGGCACTGGTCAGGTGCGGAAATAATGGGGTTGTGCATTTTTGTCCACACTGGCTTTGGCCATGGCTTCTTTTATTGTGCCGAGGCCTTCAGCGAAGTTTCCAGGAAATGTTTCCAGCACTCTATTCAGGCCGTGGGGGTACATGCGGCCAACGCGTTGCCAATCCAATTTAAAATAGCACAGCCAGTCATGACCCAGTGAGCTGGGTCCTCCACGACGGACGGCTACCGAGGGTAAACGTGCTGATTGGTCACCATATGCCACAGCCACATGGGTGGTGCCCTCAAAGTTCAACGGTTCTCCAGTGAATGTAGCCAATCCGGAATCAATGTCCCAAAGGTCCAAAGTCTGAAGGCCAGTCCGGATCATGGCGAACGCCCAGTGGCCCCTGTGTCAAGCTCCATATCAATAGCGTGTCCATTTCACCTTCAATGCAATCTGGATGGGCGTGACCCTTAGGGCCGCAAAGCAATGCAACTGCTGGTGTGTGTCTTCCTGGTCCTCAATGTAACATGTTTGGCCTCGAGAGGGGCAATAATGCCTGGGGATTTGGTGTGGAACAGCGCCTTCACGGGCCTGTCTGGCATCCCAACCCTAGTCACGGCATCCAGTCCACACCCTGCGGCTGCCATCTTGGTGCTCCGATCGTCTCAGTTGCACCTACGTGTGTCATAGCGATAACCTTGAGCCCTGCGGTCGGTCCTGCTTCGCGGAAGCTCATGTCTTTCAAACTCACATGAGGCGGCGAGCACCCTTATGTGCGCCAACACGTCGCCACTGGATTCGCCTTAAGCCTACGAGGCCATGTGAAAACGGAACCGGTGGACCATGAGCACTATTCTCCGTATGCTTCACCCGTTGGCTATGTATTTACATTGTATATTTATTATATGTCCTATGTTTTTTCATGTGTGGAATGATCTGCCTGGTCTGAACGCAGAGCAGTGTTTTTCACTGTACCTCGGTACATGTGGCAATAAATCTAAATCTAAATCATCGGGGGCTGTGGGTTGAGATGTGCCTTGGCCAGGCCTACCAAACCAGCGAAAGACTTGGAGTCTGGTCTGTCCAGGTGGGTGAGGCTTTTGATGAGCACATAGGTGTACCCTCCAATTGCGGTCAGTAGGATAACGGTTTGTCGCTCAACCCCAACAATTACGTCAGACCGAAAAAAGGACTGTACCTGCTTGACATACAGGATCAAGTTTCCTCATGAGCGGCATCTCGCAGTTCAGAGTGGAGGCCTCTCCGAGTCTGGACAAGGTGGGTTTAAAATGTTTCTTTATCCAGTTCTTTTATTTGACACTTCAGGGGCAATTTAGTGTGGACAATCCACCTACCCTGCATATCTTTGGATTGTGGGGGTGAGACCAAGCAGACATGGGGAGAATGTGCAAACTCCACACGGACAGTGACCCAGAGCTGGGATCGAACTCGGGTCCTCGGTGCCGTGAGGCAGCTGTGCTAACCACTACACCACCGTGCAGCCTCTGGACAAAGTGGGTTGCCGGTACAATACACGATGGCTGCGGTAGCTCCACTTCGGCAGTGTATTCAATGGGAGAGACGCAGGAACGCAAGGTAGGATAGGAATGAACAAAGGTTTATTACGGTATACACAAGACCACAAAGCTACAACTCCTCTCCTCGAAGGGTCACCCTCCCTGACCCTGCATACAGGTCAGGGTCCCCACTCTGAGAGGTTCCCCCTTGTTAAGGGGAAACCCAGCCCCCAATTACTGAGGTGAAAGGAAGGAATCATATGGAGCACAGTCCTTGGCTGTAACAGCCACAACCCAAGAATGAATTTGCAAAGTGCCCCTCCAACAAAATGCTTGAATCTCAGGATGAGCAGAGGTGCTCACTCACTCCTGCAACAGATGTGAATTATTCTATTAACCACTCTAAGTGCTCCAATTATCTCCGAGCGACACTAACGTGTGCAGCAGCATTGATATAGCACCTAAAACAAAGTAAAGTGCACCAAGACACTTGACAGGGGTGTTATCAAAGAAAATCAGACACCAAGTGACATTAGGACGGGTGATCGAACCATGTGGAATATGCACATTTTTCCCATGTCTGCGTGTCTCACCCCCACAACCCCAAAAGATGTGCAGGGTAGGTGAATTGGCCATGCTAAATTGTTCCTTAATTGGGGGGAAAAAAATAATTGGATACTTAAAAAAAATTTTTTTTTTAAAAGGATGGGTGATTGAAAGCTTGGCCAAAGAGATAGGCTTTAAGGATCATCTTAGCGGAGAAATTTAGGGATGGAATTCCATATCTTAGGACCTAGGCAGCTGAAGGCACAGATGCCAATGGTGGGACAACGGAAATTTGGGATGTGCAAGAGCCAGAAACTGAGGATCGCAGAGATCTTGAAGGGTTGTAGGGCTGGAGTAGGTTACAGGGTAAAGGAGAGATGTCATGGAGAACTCAAGGATGAGAATTTTACATTTGCAACACCATCCCGTTCTTTAAGATCTCCCTTGACATCCAATTTTTGAATAATCTCTTCTTAATAGCTTCCTTCATATTTGATCATCTATTTCTTTACCTCATAAACAGTTTGGAATCTTTCTCTATGTTAAGTGTGTGTTGTTGCCATTCTCTGCAGATTCTCTATGGAGCCACAAGGAGAAACTTTGAATATCTTTTGCCCAGATTAGGTTTTCTGAATAAAAGTTATGATCAAAGACCCCAGCAAATTGTCTCACGCCGCCGAGAACCTGGGTTCGATCCCGGCCCCGGGTCACTGTCCGTGTGGAGTTTGCGCATTCTCCCCGTGTCCATAAGACCATAAGACATAGGGGGAGAATTAGGCCACTTGGCCCATCGAGTCTGCTCCATCATTCAATCATGGCTGATATTTTATCATCCCCATTCTCCTGCCTTCTCCCCATATTCCCTGATCCCCTTGTCTGTGTGGATCTCACCCCCACAATCCAAAGATGTGCAGGGTAGGTGGATCGGCCATGCTAAATTGCCCCTTAATTGGGAATAAAATAATTGGGTACTCTAAATTTATTTTAAAAAAGGATCCCAGCATAGGCCATTGATATTTTGTTGATTCAGATGGTTGGAGGGATTGTAGGTGCAGACTGAGACGATTAAATGCTCTAAGAGACACAATGGTTGCTCTGTTACTGGATTGGGAGTGTCACCCACGGAGGCAGTAGGCCAGGTTTGAATAGTGGAGATGTGGCTATGATGATGTTCTGGAGTTTTGTTTGTTGTATTTGGGGATTAGAGAGTATTTACACAAAACATCCCCTCACGCTAATAAAGAGGTGGCACAGGGTCCATGACATGGTAGTCTGTACACAGTCTGGAAAGGGAGAAAACATCATGCAATGGCAGACGTATTTCAATTTATGAAATCCCCAATCATATAACATTAAAAAGTTCACAAGAAAATGTTCACTTTGGAAGAGACAGGCACCATTCAGTGTTTTGATTTTTTAAATAGGGCACCAAATAGCCTAAACTGAACAAGTCAATGAAGAAATACTCAACTACCAATTTAGTCCATTTGTTTTTCAGCCTGAATTGAAATCAAAGTGATTCATCAAGAAAAAACAACTGTTCCACTGATCTTGCTGCTCACCAAAGTGAGACCAGGTTTTTACATTTAAAGATACCAATACTCTCTAGAATCAAATCCGATGTTCCCTCATTTTCCAATGACCCCCATAGTCAGTTATAATTCTAATCACAGGATACTTGTACAATAGGTAATGAATGAATTAAACATTTGTACGCACTCTTATGGTTGAACTAAAGGCGTTTTATCATAGATCTTTCTCTTTGTACCATTGCTGCTGATTTCTCCCTTGCTCTATCCTTGTTTAAAATCTGTCCATCTCCAATATCACCCAGCTCTGCTGAGAGTTAACTCTGCTGCTCCCTCCACAGGTGCTGCTTGACCTGCAGAGTATTTCCTTGAGGCATTCTTTGATTTGTACCCTTTGTAAACTGGCCATCCAACATCCCAAATATGAAGTGCTGGATCTGGGGCAGACGCAGATTGTACTCTGAGTGCTTATTTCACTGCACTCAATGGATCTACTCTGGAGTCTGAGAGTCTGCTGTGGATGTAGCTTCAGTGATGGGTTGGGGAGAAACATCTGTCTTTATCCATTGTGAGAGAGTCTTCGTATACAAACATTGCTATTGAAATAACAAGGTACATTCCCAAACTAGAACAAAAGTGTATGTGTACTATCGGAGATTTGTTTAGACTACCGATTCCACTCAAAGTGGGTATGAAAAGTGATGATTGTAATTAACTGATGAAGCTGTTGGCTACAACCATATATTCCCACAAATGATTTCCCTTAGGCAGTAGACTCAGTACCACAAAAAAATGGAGCAATTATTTGGCTCCAGCAGAAGGTGACAGTTCCATTGACTATGTTCCAGCTGTTTGCTGGAGGGCCCTGTGGTTTGGCACACTAACTCAAGTGGGTTTCGATGTGTGTGAGCTTTTCACGCAGGACTGTCTAAATTTACACAGACACATTAATGCTTTTACCATTGGCTTCCATGGGCAAGATGATTGACGATGGTTGGATAACTTTTTACATGCCTGTACAATTTGAGGCATGTCTTTTGACATGCATAGGCAGAACATTATATAATATCATGCTTCTATTTCAAATATTGCAAGAGAATTTTTTCATTTAATATCCCATTTGGCAGAGGCACCGCCCAGTGAGGAAGGCCTCAGGATTGATTTCTGATCTATGCTAAATTAAAGTGTTTTTACATTCTGTGTCAGGAGAGTTCATTTCATTTCATTCATACCTCCATTTACATCAGCTCCTTTATCCCAATGGCAACTAATTAATCCTACAATAGGTGTAATTTTAACTAAACTCACTGGGCAGGTGTGGTTGCATGGCCTCTTTAAGAGGACGGGCTCCGCAGAGCACGTGACCTGCTCGGGGCCACCAACCACGCAGGAGTGCATGAACCCCAACAAATAGGGGGCGCAATTCTCCGAAATGGAGACAAAGTCTGAACACTGGAGTGAAAACTGGAATGTTTCACTCCGGCATCGGAGTCCGATCCCAGCCCCCTTTTCTCCTGCGCCCGGGGGGGGCTAGGAGCGGCGTCGCATATTTTACGCGCGCTGGGCCTTGGCGCCGTGTAAAAAGCAGCGCCGCGTCAATGACGCAGCCAGCGTCGCGTAAATGACGTCACCCACGCATGCGCGGGTTGGCCGGCTCCAACCCGCTCATGCGCGGTTGCTGTCCTCCCCGAGGCCGCCCCGCAAGAAGATGGCGGATGGATCTTGCGGGGCAGCGGAGGAAAGGAGGTCCTCCTTTAGAGAGGCCGGCCCGCCGATCGGTGGGCACTGATCGTGGGCCAGACACCATTGGAGGCCCCCACGGTGCAGGAACCCCCCCCCCCCCCCCCCCGGCCGCCCCCCCCCCCCCCCCAACGTTCCCGCGCAGTACCCGCCGGCAGTGACCAGATGTAGACGGTGCCGGCGGGAACCTGTCGTGTTGGGGCGGCCGCTCGGCCCATTTGGGCTGGAGAATCGCCGCTCACCTTTTGCAAACGGCGAGCGGCGATTCTCCGAGCGATTCTCGCGGCGCTGGTTTGGGAGGGGTTTGGGAGAATCGCATGCGGGTGTCGGGGCGGTGTGGCGGGACTCACGCGGTGCCCCGGCGATTCTCCCACCCGGCGTGGGGGGTGGGGGGAGAATTCCGCCCAGGGTGTTTGCGCGGAGCCCTGGGATCAGGCCCCAGGCCGTGTGGACCCCGGAGCCAAAGTGCAAAGACCTGTTATATTGTATTCTGTGCCTGTTACTTACTTCCTTTCATCAATAAACTTCTTTGTTTTTTACTTGAAGCCTCCAGTATATGTCTCAAGCCACCACATTGGCGACGAGGTAAATGTTTTTAATCTTAGGTGACAGACATTGTGAATTAAGGGAGGATGAAAGGTTGAGGAAGTAGAGAAGTTCCAGCAAGCGTTGGGAATCATTTAAACCCTGAGTTAAGATGTCTATTATTAGTAAACTAGACCCATTTGACCAAGGAGCTGAGGATTTGAGTCACTATATCGAACAGATCTGCTATTTTTTTTACCACAAATGAGTATCGCAGGTGAGGACAAGCAGAAGATGATACTTCTGACAGTTTGCAGGCCCCAAACGTACAATTTGATTAGTAACCTCACGCCCCTTGAGGTACCTGACTCAATAGTGAAACTAGTCAAAGAACCTCGGTTATCCTCCAACATTACATGTTTAATTCTGTAGTGAGGGACAATGAAGAGTCTGTCTCAGCCTTTATAGTCAGGCTTCACCAGCTGTCTGAGCACTGAGTTTGGGACTGCGCTTAGTGATTTAGAAACATAGAAAATAGGAGCAGGAGGCCATTCAGCTCTTAGAGCCTGCTCAGCCATTCATCATGATCCAACTCAATAGCCTAATCTCGCTTTCTCACCATATCCTTTGATCTCCTTTGACCTCAGAGAGGGGTCGGCCCATGGAATCTGTTACCTCAGGAAATAGTTGAGACCAACACATTGCATGTTTTCAAGAAGCAGTTAGATATAGCACTTAGGGCAAAGGTGATAAAAGGATATGGTGGGAAATTTCTCATCTCAGTCCTAAATGGTCTACTGTGTATCCTCAGACTGTGACCCCTGGTTCTGGACACCCCCACCATCGGGAACATCCTTCCTGCATTTACCCTCTCTAGTCCCATTAGAATTTTATAGGTTCCTATGAGAACCCCCTCATTCTTCTGAACTCCAACGAATACAATGCTAACCGATTCAATTTGTCAAAGACCCTCTGGCAATCTAAATAAATCACGTCCACTGGTTCTCCTTTGTCTAACTTCCTTGTTGCCTCCTCAAAGAACTATAACAGATTTGTCAGACATGATCTCCTCTTGACGAAGCCGTGTTGACTCAGTCCTATTTTATCATGCACTTCCAAATACTCCACGATCTCATCTTTAATAATGAACTCTAAAATCTTACCAATGACCGATGTCAGGCTAACTGGCCTATAATTTCCCGTCTTCTGCCTCCCTCCCTTCTTAAACAGGGGTGTTACATTAGCCACTTTTCAGTCCTCTGGGACCCTTCCTGCCTCCAGTGATTCCTGAAAGATCACCACCAATGCCGCCACAATCTCCTGAGCTATCTCTTTTAGAACCCTGGGGTGTAGTCCATCCGGTCCAGGTGATTTATCCACCTTCAAGCCTTTCAGTTTCCCCAGAACCTTCTCCTTAGTAATGGTCACTGCACTCATCTCTGCCCCTTGGTTCTCCTGAAGCTCTGGCATCCCACTGGTGTCTTCCACCGTGAAGACTGATGCAAAGTAACTATTCAGTTCGTCTGCTAATTCTTTGTTTCCTATTATTACTTCTCCAGTCTCATTTTCCAGTGGTCCAATGTCTATTTTTGCCTCTCTCTTACCTTTTATATATTGAAAAAATCTCTTCCTATCTTCCTTTATTTTACTAGCTAGCTTGCACTCGTACTTCATCTTCTCCCCCCTTATTACTTTTTTTAGTTGTCCTCTGCTCGCTTTTAAAGGCTTCCCAAAACTCTGGCTTCCCACTAATCCTCACCACTTTGTATGGTTTTCCTTTAGCTTTTATGCTGTCCTTGACTTCCCTTGTCAGCCATGGATGCTTTGTCCTCCCCTTAGCATGTTTCCACCTCCCTGGGATGAATTTCTGTTGTGCCTCCCGAATAACCCCCAATAACTCCTGCCATTTTTGTTCCACTGTCTTCCCTGCTAGGCTCCTTTTCCAATCAACTCTGGCCAGTCTTTGTAGTTACCCTTATTTAATTGTAATACCGTTACATTTGATTGCAGCTTCTCCCTCTCAAACTGCAGTGTAAATTCTATCATATTGTGGTCACTGCTCCCTGAGGGTTCCTTCACCTTAAGTGTGCCTCATTACACATCACCAAATCCAGAATTGCCTGTTTCCTAGTAGGCTCTGTCACAAGCTGCTCCAAAAAAAATCTTAGACATTCCACAAATTCCTTTTCCTGGGATCCACTACCAACCTGATTTTCCCAGTCCACCTGCATATTGAAGTCCCGCATGATTATTGTAATATTGCCTTTTTTGCATGCCTTTTCTATCTCTTGATTTATTTTCTGCCCCACCTCCTGACTACTGCTAGGGGGCCTGTACATAACTCCCATCAGGATCTTTTAACCTTTGCGATTCTTCAACTCTACCCATAGAGATTCTATGCCTTCTGATCCAATATCGCTCCTTGCTATCGATTTAACTTCATTCCTTACTAACAATGCAACCCCTCCCCCTTTGTCAATTTGCCTGTCCTTTCGATAGGACACATATCCTTGGGTATTTAGATCCCAGCCCTGATCCCTTTGCAGCCACGTCTCTGTGATGCCCACATCATACCAGCCAATTTCAATGTGCGCAACAAGCTCATTTACCTTGTTCCGTATATTGCGTGCATTTAGGTACAAGACCTTCAATCCTGCATTGACCATTTCCTTTTCACACTTGTCACCTTTTTTGCTCTGCCTGAGGGTGATGTTCTTTTATTTTGGTTCTCTATTTCCCCTTCAGTTATTACACATTCTAAGCTCACATTCTGGTTCCCACCCCCCTGCCTTACTAGTTTAAATCCTCCCAAGTGAATTTAGCAAACCTCCCGGCCTTGATATCAGTGCCCCTCAAGTTTAGATGCAACCTGTCCTTCTTGTACGGGTCCCACCTGCCCCGGAAGATATCCCAATGGTCCAAAAATCTGAAACCCTCCCTCCTACGCCACCAGTTTAGCCACGTGTTTGGCTGCACTATCCTCCTATTTCTAGCCTCACTGGCACGTGGCACAGGGAGTAATCCTGAGAGTACAACCCAAGAGGTCCTGCTTTTTAGCTTACTGCCTAACTCCCTGAACTCCTTTTGCAGGACCTCATCACTCTTCCTGCCTATGTCGTTAGTACCTATGTGTACTATGACCTCTAACTGTTCACCCGCCCCCTTCAGGATGTCCTTGTTCCATACTGCGAAGTACATGTAATATTATCTACAGGCATATCACTGCATCAGTCAAAAGGCATTTCTCCTGGCCAAGACTGCATAAGGATGCAGAGCAATTCGACAGAACCTGTCAAACCCGGCAGTTAATAGGTGAACCACAACATGGGATTGAACCAGCAGCTTTAATACCCATACCAGTGTTTGAAGAACTATTCCGTTGGGTATTGATAGACCGTGTTGGACAGTTGCCAAAAACGAAGGCAGGGCATCAGTACATTCTTAAAGTCATGGATATGACCGCCCGATTTCCGGAAGCTATACCTTTGAGAGCAATTGCCGCTCAGGTAGCCGTGGAAAATCTTTTATTGAAGGTATTTTTATTCCACAAATTTTCAACAGTTTTACAATTCACAACAACCCCACAAAACCCCTCCACCCCCGCTCCCTGAACAGTCAACAGTAACCAACTCCCGAAAGTGCATGATAAACAGTAAAGACCTGTTATTTTGTATCTGTACCTGTTACTTAACTGCCTTTGCCTTTCATCAATAAAGCCCTTTGTTAACTACTAGAAGCCACCAGTGTATGTCGTGAGCCACCACAGCAGGAAACCACAGGATCAGGGATCCAATCTTACTCTCCACCCAGTTTCACTCTCCAACCAGTCTTACTCTCCGCCTAATCTTCCTCTCCACCCGGTCGTGCACTTCACCTCTTCAAGACCAGCAGCAGGGTTCAATTCCCACACCGGCTGATGTTATTCATGAAGGCCCTGCCTTCTCATCTTTGTCCATTGCCTGAGGTGTGGTGATCCTCAAGCTAAATCACCACCAGTCAACTCTCCTACTCAAAAGGGGAAAGCAGCCTATAGTCATCTGGGACTATCATGACATTATCTATTTTACTCTCCATCCAATCTTACTTTCCATCAACACACTTGAGACAGGATGATTGATTAATCTTCCTGGATTCCCATTCTGAATGATGGCCATGTGTGCAAACTGCATGTGTGGCAGAATTGGATTCAGCTGTGATGGGTAACCTGTTACAGTTCAATCTTTAGATGTACAAGTGAAGAGTGGGAACTTATTTGAGGTACTGAAGTGCCAGTACCAGTACCAGTCAACATATTCAGGAAAGGAGAAGAGGAAAACATCAGGGGAAATTGTACATTTATATAATGATACCAGATGGCATTTTCCATTCTGGAGACTAAGGCTAGTGGCAGGCAGGAAAGTTGCGTGATCCCCGCTGGGTAGTGGGACAACTAACCACACGCAATCTTCCACCTTTCAGCCCATTAATTGGCCATTTGCAAGAAGTTCACTAAACCTTGTGCTGTTACCTCACGGGGTCAAAGGTCCGGGCTTCATATTTAAATTCTACCCGGACAGATATCCACTCACTGCAGGTCAGGTATTGGGTTGCACAGAGAATCAATGGCCCCAAGGAGAACCAAACTGTTCACACCGCAATCGGGAGTGCCGCGACGACGGCTCCGCGACCCTCCCGACACCCGCCCGCGGGTTGAGTCCCCAAGCTTGACAATGCCTGCACTACGCCACTGTACACCTAATTTTGTTTATTTGAGGGCGGCACAGTGGTTAGCACTGCTGCCTACGGTGCTGAGGATCCAGGTTCAATCCCGGCCCCGGATCACTGTCTCATCCCCACAACCCAAAGATGTGGTGGGCAGGGTAGGTGGACTGGCCACGCTAAATTACCCCTTAATTGGAAAAATAATTGGATTTTGTAAAGAATTGTTTTACATTTACATTTATTTGAGATCAGACTGAAGACTTGTGACCATAGTTAGAACTAGAACTTTAAGTTTGCACATTCTCCCCGTGTTTGCGTGTGTTTCGACCCCACAACCCAAAGTTGTGCCGGGTAGGTGGATTGGCCAGGCTAAATTGCCCCTTAATTGGAAAAAATGAATTGGGAACTCTAAACTTTAAAAAATGAACTAGAACTTTAGGAGAATGGTGTCACTGTCTAGTAAACCAGAGGCCCAGGCTAATGCGTTGGCGATATGGGTTCATATGGGCAGCACGGTAGCATGGTGGTTAGCACAATTGCTTCACAGCTCCAGGGTCCCAGGTTCGATTCCCGGCTTGGGTCACTGTCTGTGCGGAGTCTGCACGTTCTCCCCGTGTCTGCCTGGGTTTCCTCCGGGTGCTCCGGTTTCCTCCCACAGTCCAAAGATGTGCAGGTTAGGTGGATTGGCCATGCTAAATTGCCCTTAGTGTCAAAAATTGCCCTTAGTGTTGGGTGGGGTTACTGGGTTATGGGGATAGGGTGGAGGTGTGGGCTTGGATAGGGTGCTCTTTCAAAGAGCCGGTGCAGACCCGATGGGCCGAATGGCCTCCTTCTGCACTGTAAATTCTATGATTCTATGAAATTCCACCGTGGCTCAGCGAAACCTCCCTGGGGATTTTCCTCCAAGCCATCAAGGAAATGCACAAAGCCCTCTTTCTGAGCGATGGGAGCCGGAGGTCCTTCCACCTGACCAGGCCAGCCTGGGAGGACATAGGTAGGGAGATCCGTGCCCATGGAATACAAAAAATGATCGCTGTGCAGTGCCGCAAAAAGATGAATGATCTTCTGCCTCCGCCAGGGCTGTCTAAGTTTTGGAGTCCACATGGATGACACACATGACCTGCAGATGGGACATCAGCCTGAATTTCTGCCAAGCCCTTTAAGCTCACCATCCCAAGTAGCTTCCTGCATAAATGCAGCAGAAACAACAAGAATACATTCTTCAGAACTGTTCTTTCATTGAGAGTGCTCAAAGTCAATCCATTTGTCTTTATATAAGACATGATTTCCCGTAACAAAAAGGAGAGTCAAGACTGGCGGAGGGAACCCTGGAATTGTGGACTCTCGTGTGGAGCTGGCTGAAGACATCGTTCCTCTGCAGACATTGAGATCATCCTCCTTCAACAAGCCAATGAGGGTGCACCTGCAGATCCAAGGAGGGCGTGAGCTAGATCAGCATATTTAAGTAAACCATTAGGCTCATTTAAATACCCAGACTGCACCTGCGAGACCTCAATCGTGCACTGGTTTCCACGAACATGGACCAGGCATGACGGCACCTCATAGTGAGAGGGGCCGGGGGGGGGGGGGGGGGGGGGGGGAAGAGAGTCTTGCAGCTATTAGAGGGTAGTGCTCAGGTGACACTGCCAGAGTGCCCAGGTGTTACTGCCAGGGCGCCAGGCTGCAAGTGCCAAGGTGGCCAGATTAGCATTGCCAGGGGTCGCGCCCCAGCGAGAGGGGACTTGCCCATTAAAGGAAGAGTCAGGGAGTGGGCTTCCAATCTAGAAGATTGGGAGGTGAAGGGGTCTTTGTCCAGAAAGCGCCGGGGGGGGGGGGGGGGGGGGTGGGGGCATGAAAGGGTGAGGGTGCAGAGATCAGGGCTGCCGGACAAAATGGCACCCTTATCTACGAGGAGCCGGTACAAATTCACCAGTGCAGGAAATCACTACTCGGCAGGGAGAAACGGCTTGAGGCCCAAAAATCTGACAAAGTGCCGGTGAATAGCGGGGTGAATCTCCTCACTGAAGACACTGAGAAACACCTCCAAACGCACCCGAAATCGGGACTTTGTTTCATGTCCGCTGCATTGCGCCCACAGTTTCCTTTTGCTGGACGTTGCTAGCATAATACGCTTGTGACGCATAACCTTAGGATATGTTCATAAACCATCTGCACTGGAGAATTCACACTGAGTTTGATCTGGAATGGAATTGGTTCCTCCCATCTCCACAGGGCTTCCCTTCCTCACAGCCTTACCCACACATAACTGGCACACGTAAACAATGTTATCAATAGAATGAATTAGTTAACATTGCGTGTCTGAGAGCTAGTTTATTGCAGTCACTTAGGAATGATGAATGATTGACAGTCACAGGGGAAGGAGCTGGTTCAACAACTCACCTAATCGGAAACTGTTCTGTTTATGTCTACATTCCAGCCACAAGATTGGCACTCCTGATTATTCAATGACTTCAAAGTAACTTTCAATAATATTAACAGAAGCCATTTTGCTTAATGATTGCATTTACAACCTTACAATGAAAAGGAACATCCCTTACACACTATTTTAAATGGCTTTTGAAGGACAGGAATAAAATAATTAAGTTACAAAACAATTGAGCTGAATGCAACAGGATAAATGAACTAACTTATGAATTGGGATGTGGCACATTTTTCAATGTCAGTCTATAATTATCACTTTGTGAGATACTGCTATGGCTTTGGGGCCAGCAGAATGCTTTTAGGTTGATCAGGCACATCCTCCTGTTCTGTGCGGTCACAGGGCTGAGGATGGAGGATGGCTCATTTGTGTCATGCACAAAATGCAGATTTCAGGGTCACACTGTTTACAGAAATGGAACATCTTTAAGATCAGCGAACTCTGTGGATTAGCAACATCACCAGGGCAGCGAGGAACCGGTTACACAAATAGAACACAACGGTATGAACACACTCATATGCATACACATTACAAGCAGTAACTTGCTCTTTTAGTCACACACAGTGGCAATTTGCATCCTGCATACAGAGGTCTTTTACAGGGGAGGCAGTGGCGTAATGGTGTTGTTGCTGGACTAGTAATCCAAAGACTCAAAGCCATGCTCTACGGACCCATGTTCGAATCCCACCATGGCAGATGGTGAAATTTGAATTCAATAAAACAAAAGAAGTATGGAATTAAAAGTCGAGTGTCCTAAAACCCCATCTGGTTCACTAATGTCCTTTAGCGAAGGAAATCTGTCATCCTTACCTGGACTGGCCTACATGTAACTCCAGATTCACAGCATTATGGTTGACTCTTAAATGCTCTCGGGAATGGGCAATAAATGCTGGCCCAGCCAGCGACTGTCACATCCCATGAACAAAAAAAAACTTGGGGCAATGGTGTAGAATTGGGGATCCTGACTCAGCCTTTTATTATAAATAACACTCAACTTTTCATTTCATTAAAATCAATAAAAGACAAAAAAAATTAGATAGCCCTATAATGCGTAAAATTCCATTTCACCCGTTTTACACATTAGCCCAAAGTTAAAGTGACTCCTATGATTTTCTATTATGGGCAATGGTGGCTCACATGTTCAAGTTAAGCTGCCAATGGGCAAAGCCACTTGTCAATCATGAAGCCCAGTAAAATTATACTATCTGTTTAAGTATAATCTCTACACGTTTTGCCATTATAGAATTCTTCCCAGTAGAGGAGGCTCTGTAACATTCTTGCATCCCCATACTGTGAATGCGCCCATCAAATATTGGAGAGCAAGTTCCACAGCACTACTCAAAAAATAGAGAGAAAATCATCTGCGCTTGCAAACCTCTTGAGTGTTTGGTCATGGGGTAGCTCAGACGGATGTCTGGTAGCTAGTCCCGTTTTCTAGCTTCTGATTTGGTGATGGTGTCTCATCAACAATGAGACGTGAAGAAAAATTTGAGAAGTTTGGAACATGATTTGGTGGATGGGAGGAGATCACTTGACAGAAGAACCACAAATGTTTTTGACACTGTTTACCAAATTGCCACTGAAGTGGAATGGATTACAACAGAGATCACAGCAGCTAACAAGATGATGCAGGTTTTGACATGCATATCAGCAGATATATTCGTGAACACATATTTGCCAACATATCAGGAAGTGATCACTCATGTGGGTTCCTGTAAACCACTTGCATTGCACAATTCATTGAGCATCATGGTCAAGTCCCCAAACCTGTCCAATGCGCAAAAAGATAATTTAATTGGAACCAATTAAAAAGACATTACATGCAATCATATGACACCTTTCACAACCTCAAGATGTCCCAAATTACTTTACAGCCAATTAATTATTTTTGTGAAATCACTGGTGGAATGAAGGAAACACAGCAGCTAATTTACACGCAGCAGGTTGTCACCAGCAGCTATGACTTAATGGCCAAATTATTTTAGTAGGTGTTGGTTGAGGGATAAATCTTAGCCAGGACATCAGCCCATGAAATAATGCCACAGGATCTTTCACATTCATCTGAGGGGGCAGATGGGGCCTCAGTTTAATATCTTATCCAAAGATTGCCCCTTTGACAGTGCAGCACTCCTTCAGTACTGCATCGGGGTGTCATTCTAGGTCATGGACTCAAGTCTTTGTTGTTGACCTACAAATCCACAAATTGTGACTCTGAGGCTGACAATTTGGAGTTATCGCCACATATTTAGACATTCATAACCTTGTTAATATTATTATTTGTTAATTAACTCATTGATAGTGATGCTTGTTGGCACATTTCACAATGCTGACCAATGGTAGTAAAACGTACTAAAAAAAAAAGCCATCAGCTTAATACCATATCCATTTCTTGAGTATATAAAAATTGAAAAAATTGGCCGGAACTTTCCGGCTGTTCGCGTCGGCGGGATCTTCTAAACAGGTCACCTGGTCATTATCACACTGCTGTTTGTAAATTGGCTGCACTGTTTCTTACATTATGTAACACCACCACAGAACCTACTGGGTGGGAATGCTCGTCTTCCCCGTGCTCCTTGCAGAGTATGAGCTGCCCCGCGAAGGATGGGGTATCTCAATTAGCCCATGTAAGGTCGGCCAGTAAGGCACTGACCTCAGATGGAATCCACGGAGGAGGGATCTACCGGGTTGTGCACATATCGTTTGAGTAAATAACACATTTTTCTTATTTTACTTGGTGTGGGCTCCCTGTTTCCTTATTAAACATTTCACAGGGACTACACTGAAAAAGTACTTCATTAGCGGTGGAGTGCTTTGCAATGTTCGGTGGTAGTGAAAAGCACAAACCTTTCTCTCTTTCTTTTAGGAGAGAGTAAAAAAGGTAATGTTGTCAGGCTGTCACAATTCTGGTGTTTCCTGTTGAACTGCACAATGCTTCCCAAAGGCAATTGTGGCAGATGATAATGTTGGCATAATTCAAATGATTAAAGAAGGAAAAACCACAAATAATTGTATTCGTTACAAGAGTTGATTGGCAGCAGATAAAAGTAGTCACATGGGGCAGTTATAATTTATTGCTCGTGGCTGACAAGTGTTAAAATGGAATTATAAAAATGATTACATTCTACCAATTACAACTGGGCAGAGAAAACTAGGGCATAAGGTTAAAAATATAAAGCATATGGAATCAATATAAAATATTTTATAAAGTAATGAATAGATGGATTTCTTTTGTTTATTCACCTCTGACCTTGAACCTAATTTTTAGATAGAGTTAATGGCATTTACTGCAGAGAAGGAAGCCATCCAATGTAATGGGGTGGATTTGAACTCAAGATGGGATTGGGGTTGGAGAGTCTAAAACTTGGGAGGGTGCCTGGAGGATGAGAATGGAGGGTGGACCAGAAGAATTTCACTGCAAGACGTGCCTCAAGTGTGCAGGGTTGATACCTGATGCTCGATCAATAACTCCAGAAGCGAGATTGGATGACAACTGAAGGCTTTATTGGACTAGATGTTTCCCCCAGCAGCGCAGGTAAAGAATGCGGCTGCTAGGGAGACACAGACTCTTATACTCCGCCTTACTGGGTGGAACCAGCAGGCAGGCTTCACCAATGATCTTCATGCCTCAGGTACCCCCCACACCAATGGTCTTACAGCCTCAACCTAGGTACCGTAATACCCCTAATACAGACTACCACGATACCAAAACTAGCAGGAAGAAGTGGAAATTAGGGTTGGGCCTTGACAGCGCCAAACACCGGAGATAACTTTTCCCGTCGTAAGGTGGTGGTGTCGCCAAATAGATGCTGGTGGCGGTGGAGATTGAAGGTATGGCAAGGCAGCCTAGCATTTTCATATAATTATAAAATCCCTACAGTAAGGCGGCATGGTGAAGCAGTGGTTAGCACTGCAGCCTCACGCCGCCGAGGACCCGGATTCGATCCTGGGCCTGGGTAACTGTCTGTATGGAGTTTGCACATTCTCCCCGTATCTGAGTGGGTCGCACCCCCCACAACCCAAAAATGTGCAGGCTCGCTGGATTGGCCATGCTAAATTTCCCTCTTCATTGGAATAAAAAGAATCGGGTACTATAAATTTATAATTAAAAAAATAACTAAATAAAATCCCTACAGTGCAGAAGGCTATGCAGCCCATAGAATCTGCACCGATCCTTTGAAATAGCACCCTGCCTTGGCCCACGTCCCCACCCCATTCCCATAACCCCACCTAGACTGCACATCTTTGGACACGAAGGGGCAATTTAGTATGACCAATTCACCTAACTCGCACATCTTTGGACTGTTGTTGGAAACTGGTGCACCCGGAGGAAATCCACGCAGCCAAGGGAAGACTGTGCAAACCCCACAGCTACTCAAGTCCGGAATTGAACCCAGGTCCTTGGTGCTGTGAGGCAGCAGTGCTAGTCGCTGTGCCATCCTTAAGTTCTAGAGTCCAGAAGTGTCTTGGCCCCCTCCCCAATACCCCAAGGAATCCTGCTTACAGTTAACAAATAAAACTTTAGTCAGCTTCTCTGGTTACACTGAAAAAAATGAAAATTGCTTATTGTCACAAGTAGGCTTCAATGAAGTGACTGTGAAAAGCCCCTAGT
This sequence comes from Scyliorhinus torazame, assembly GCF_047496885.1. Taxonomy (NCBI): domain Eukaryota; kingdom Metazoa; phylum Chordata; class Chondrichthyes; order Carcharhiniformes; family Scyliorhinidae; genus Scyliorhinus; species Scyliorhinus torazame. The sequence continues at coordinate 121,054,493 of NC_092727.1, forward strand.
CGCCACATTCTGGCACCTGTTCGGGGAGGCTGGTACAGGAATTGAACTGTGCTGCTGGCCTGCTTTGAAAGTCAGCGATTTTAGCCCAGTGTGCTAAACCAGCCTGCTTCCCACTGAGTTTCTCTCACAGATGGGTCATTAGGTAGGCCTCCTTCCAAGTGCAGTTGTAACAGGATTGTGATCTGATTCTGGCACCATGCTGTGATTTTGACATTATTTTTATTCTTTGATGGGATGTAGGCATCGCTGGCATGATAAGAATTTATTGCCCATCCCTAACTGGATTGGATTGGATTTGTTTATTGTCGCATGTACTGAGGTACAGTGAAAAGTATTTTTCTGCAAGCAGCTCAACAGATCATTAAGTGCATGAAAAGAAAGGCTGTGTCCAGGGAAATACTGAAGATCCGGACTGGGGCTGGGGATGTGGTGTCAGAGCCAGGGAAGGTGAATGAGGCATTTAGGGAGTACTACCAGGGAATTTATGAGGCAGACCCAGGAGGAGAGGAGGGGGACATGGGGTGGTTTCTGGACGAGCTGGAATTTCCCCAGGTGGAGGAAGCAAAGAGGCAGGAGTTGGAGGAACCCCTGGGGCTGAGGGAGGTGCTGATATTATCAGGGGTATGAAGTAGGGAAAGGCCGCTGGGCCGGATGGGTACCCGGCAGAATTTTATAAGGAATTTGCGGCGGGCCTGGCAGCACAACTGTTGGGGGCGTTTAATGAAGCACTGGAGAAGGGGGAGTTGCCGGAGACGATGAAGCAGAACAATAATCACACTAATCCCCAAAAAAGGGAAGGATCCAGTGGAATGTGGATCATATAGACCCATATCACTATTGAACACGGATGTGAAAGTATTGTTGGTGGGGAGGATGGAGGATTGTGTCCCGGGGTGGTTGCAGAAGATCAAACAGCTTCGTGAAGGGCAGGCAGCTCGCGAGTAATATAAGACGGCTGTTGAATGTGGTGATGAATCCGTTGAGAGCTCTGGTACCGGAGGTGGTGGTGTCCATGGACGCGGAGAAAGCATTTGATCGGGTGGAGTGACGGTACTTGTTCGAAGTTTTGGGAAGGTTTGGATTTGGGCCGAGATTTGTGGCATGGGTGCGGTTGCTGTATGTGGCGCCAAGAGCGAGGATGAGGACGAATATGAGCTCACAAAGCTTTGACTTACACAGGGGTACGAGGGTGCCCTCTATCGCCGCTGCTGTTTGCGCTGGCCATAGAGCCATTGGCGATGGCTCTCTGGGGGTCAGCAGAGTGGCAGGGGATAATGAGGGGACAGAGGGAGCACGGGTGTCGCTCTATGATGATGACCTGTTGCTGTATGTTTCGGATCCGTTGGAGAGTACGTGAAGGATTATGGGCCTGTTGGGAGGTTTGGAGGGTTCTCGGGATACAAGCTGAATGTAGGGAAAAGCGAGGTATTCCCGGTGAATGAGCTGGCACAGCAGGCTAATTTAGGGGGATGCCATTTACGGTTGCGAGGGATAGGTTTAGGTACTTGGGGATTCAGGTAGCGAGGGAATGGACGGGGCTCCATAAGTGGAACTTAATGAAGCTGGTGGAGGAAGCCAGGAAGGATCTTAAGAGGTGGGATACACTGCACTTAACGTTGGCGGAGAGGGTCCAAGTGGTGAAAATGAATATTCTGCCAAGGTTCTTGTTTATCTTTCAGGCTCTCCCGATCTTTATACCAAAGGCCTTTTTTCGGAAAGTCGACACAATCATCTCTGACTTTGTATGGGCGGGGAAGGTGCTGAGGGTGGGGAGGACCCTGCTACAGAGGCAGAGACAGCAGGGGAGGGGTTGGCGTTGCCAAACTTGCTTCATTATTACTGGGCGGCGAATGTGGACAAGGAGCGGAGGTGGTGGGAATGAGAAGGGGTAGAGTGGGTTAGGATGGAGGAGGAATCTTGTAAGGGGTTTAGTTTGAGGGCTATAGCGACGGCAGTATTGCCGATGGCTCCGAGTAGGTATTCAGGGAGCCCAGTGGTGCAGTCCACGGTGAAGGCATTTTAGGGTGGAAGGGATCATAGAATCATAGAATTTACAGTGCAGAAGGAGGCCATTCGGCCCATTGAATTTGCACCGGCTCTTGGAAAGAGCACCCTACCCAAGCCCACACCACCCTATCCCCATAACCCAGTAACCCCATTCAACCAACACTAAGCGCAATTTTGGACACTAAGGGCAATTTAGCACGGCTAATCCACCTAACCTGCACATCTTTGGACTGTGGGAGGAAACCGGAGCACCCGGAGAAAACCCACGCACACACGGGGAGAACGTGCAGACTCCACACAGACAGTGACCCAGCCATGAATAGAACCTGGGACCCTGGAGCTGTAAAGCAATTGTGCCAACCACTATGCTACCGTGCTGCCCTTAACCGGATGTCGGTGCTAACGCTGCTGTGCGAGAATCATGGGTTTGAGCCGGGGGGGATGGATAGTGTATACAGGAGGTGGAAGGAAGTGGGGCTGGTCAAGGTGAGGGATTTGTATTTGGAGGAAGGGTTCGCCAATCTGGAGGAGCTAAGGGAGAGCGTAGAGCTGCTGAGGGGTTGTGAGTTCAGGTATCTCCAGGTTAAGGACTTTGCACGAAAGGTCTGGAAAGGGTTCCCTAGATTGTCGGGATACACCCTGCTGGAGCGACTGCTGCTTCCGGATGTGGAAGGGGAGGGAAGAATTGGGTATATATATATATGTGGCTGGGGGAGCAGGGAGGCGAGCGGGTGGTGAAGATCAAGGAGAAATGGGAAGCGGAGTTGGGAATGGAGATCAATTGGGGAGTATGGAGTGAGGCACTGTGAAGGGTAAACGGGACCTCCTCTTGTGCAAGGATGAGCCTGATACAGTTTAAGGTGGTGCACAGGGTGCATATGGCTCGGGCGAGAATGAGTGGGTTCTTTCAGGGGGTAGCAGATGAGTGTGAGAGGTGTGGGCGGGAGCCAGTGAATCATGCGCACACGTTTTGGGGTTGTGAAAAATTGGGGAGATTCTGGGCGGGAGTGTTCGCGGTTGTAGTCAGAATAGTGGAGGAGGGAGTGGACCCGGACCCTTTGGTGGCAATATTTGGGATTTCAGAGAAGCCGGAGCTCATAGCGAGGAGGAAGGCCGATGTCTTGGCTTCACCTCTCTGATTGCATGGTGACAAATTTTGCTGGTGCGGCAGTCGGCATCGCCACCGGGGGTAGCAGCATGTTTGGGTGATCTGTATGACTTCTTGCGGTTAGTGAAGGTAAAGTATGAGTTAAGGGGCTCAGCAGGGGAGTTTGAGAAAAGGTGGGGGATGTTTGTGACCATGTTTGAGGAGCTGTTCGTCGCAGGGGGGTGGGTGATGGGAGGGGGGGTTGAAAAAGGAGAAAAATCTGTACAAACTGTATAGTTGATTGTTGGGAAGAATGTTTCCTGGGGTGTTTATTTGCTGTAACCTACTTTGATAAAGTTTGAATAAAATGTGTTTAAAAACAAGTACATGAAAAGGAAATAACAGAAAATACATAAAAGAAAATACATAATAGGGCAACACAAGGTACACAATGTAACTACGTAAGCACTGGCATCGGATGAAGCATACAGAGATGTAGTGTTTATCAGGTCAGTCCATAAGAAGGTCGTTTAGGACTCTGGTAACAGTGGGGAAGAAGCTGTTTTTGAGTCTGTTCGTGTGTGTTCTCAGACTTCTGTATCTCCTGCCTGATGGGAAGAAGTTGGAAGGGTGAGTAAGTCGGGTGGGAGGAGTCTTTGATTATGCTGCCCGCTTTCCCCAGGCAACGGGAGGTGTAGATGAAGTCAATGGATAGGAGGCAGGTTTGTGTGATGGACTGGGCTGTGTTCACGACTCTCTGAAGTTTCTTGCAGTCCTGGGCCGAGCAGTTGCCATACGAAGCTGTGATGCAGCCCGATAGAATGCTTTCTATGGTGCATCTGTAAAAGTTGGTAAGAGTTAATGTGGACATGCCGAATTTCGTTAGTTTCCTGAGGAAGTATAGGCGCTGTTGTGTTTTCTTGGTGGTAGCGTCGACGTGGCTGGACCAGGACACATTTTTGGTGATGTCATAGAATTTACAGTGCAGAAGTAGGCCATTCGGCCCATCGAGTCTGCACCGGCTCTTGGAAAGAGCAGTCGAGGGGGTGGGTAGCTGGTAGCCTCAGTGGCCAGGGCATCCGGCCATGGTGGCCGGTATGTGTGCCAACATGTGGTGCAGGGCCGCCATCTTGGTGGGGGGGTGGTGAGGTAACGGGTATGTGGGACAGGGGTTGGTGCCAGGGGCACAATGCTGCCTACTAACCCTGAGGAAGTTGTGCAGTTTCTTTCTGCACTGCTGGCCGGTCCGGATGGTGTTGCCCACGGCCTCTGTCACCTGCGCCCAGGCACGACGAATGGCGGCTGGCAGCCTCCTTCTTGGACCGGGGTACAGGGTTATCCTCTACTCCTCCACGGTGTCCAGGAGGGTGTCAAGCTCTGCGCCCGCAAACCTTGGGGCTGCTCTCATCGCTGCCATCTTGTTGGTTGGGATGTTGTGTGTGGAGGAGAATTGTTTATATGCGGCTGCAGCTTGTCAGCTTCCTGAGTGTCAATCACGAAACAGCCGAATCCCGCACCATTTCTCATTGGAATCGATTGTGTCCCACATGGCACTGGTGCTAGTCCCTTAACAGTAGTTGAATCGATTCAAGTACGGCGCCAGTTTTACTGTGGTGAAAGTCCACGAATTCTGTGTCGCTGTTAACACTTAAGTCTCAGAAACAGTGAATCCCGCCCCATGGATTGAATAAGACCTCAATGCAGTCAGTTCAGTGTTGCGAGAGCCAATCAGACGATTTAAACAGATTGCATAATGGAGTCTTTGGGACTTTGTGTCATCAGAACTGTTGTGTCCCAAGTGAAAGGGGCTTCATAGACGTGGCTTGTCAGTGTTAACCGTGTCCATGGATAGAATATGGCTGCTGATGAATGTGATGCAAGGGCCACAACAATTGAACAGGAAGTGAGAGATCCTACATAAAGAAGGCGGAGTTGGAATACTGTGAGATTGCGCAAGGTGCCACATTTATGTGGAAGTAATGTGAGTGCTTGTAAATACATGAGGCATACCTGTGTTGTAGTGCCTATTTAAAGTGAATTCCGACTCTTTATTTGAAATATCTTTCACCTGTTAATTGATGTTCAAATTAAGTTGATTTAAATGTTTTATTACAGTAAAAGTTTTAAAAAGTTAAATCTTGCCCATCATTTCTCTTTCAATGGTGAAGTGGGAATTCCCTTCTTTTAAAAGTTATTGCTCTCCATGGGGATCATAAAAAATGACAGCCACCAATTGCACCATTATTTTGCCAAAAGGCCGGAAGCTGAGTCAGGGCCATTTGCCTCTTGAACAATTCAAGTTGCAGGACCTGAACTCACAACCTTCTAGCACAAAGGCAAAAGTGCAAGCAATTGAGTCACGGGTTGACACCAGATGGTATCCATGACAAAGCTTTCCCTCCCTAGCCCAGGGGAAATGAAATGGAAATGCCACCCCAACAGATATGGTATGAAATGTTAATTTAAAAAAAGAATTAGAGTACCCAATTATTTTTTCCCCAATTAAGGGCACTCCAGAAAGGGGCTGGTTTAGCACACTGGGCTAAATCGCTGGCTTTTAAAGCAGACCAAGCAGGCCAGCAGCACGATTCAATTCCCGTACCAGCCTCCCCGAACAGGCGCCGGAATGTGGCGACTAGGGGCTTTTCACAGTAACTTCATTGAAGCCTACTCGTGACAATAAGCGATTTTCATTTCATTTAGCGTGGCCAATCCACCTACCCTGCACATCTTTGGGTTGTGGGGGTGAGACCCACGCAAACACGGAGAGAATGTGCAAACTCCACATGGACAGTAACCTGGGGACGGGATTGAACCTGGGTCCTCGGCGCGGTGAGGCAACAGTGCTAACTATTGCACCACCATGCCGCCCTGAAGTGTTAATTTTAACATTAATTGCTGCTTAAGTGGGAACATTTTACTTCAGAATTCTCCGGTATGACAGAATATTTGCTGTAGATACAGGCACTCACTGTTTTTTTTTAAATATGTTTATTCAAAATTTTTCCATACATTTTTACAAAACACTCCAGAAAGGAAAGAAAATATACAAAAGAGAAATAAAAAGGGCATTACGACAACACACAAAGCAACTTAATCCTCTAACCATTAAACTATCTAACAAACTAAGAACAAAAATGGGGCAAACGCCCCTTACATAAACCAAAACAAGAACCGCCCCCCCTGCCCCCTGGGTTGCTGCTGCTATTGACCTCCTCCTAACGTTCTGCAAAAAAGTAAAGGAACGGTTGCCACCGCCTGGATAACCCCTGCACAGACCCTCGCAAGGCAAACTTTATCTTCTCCAACCTGAGAAACCCCACCATGTCATTGATCCACGCCTCCACACTTGGAGGCTTCGCGTCCCTCTACATTAGTAAGATCCTTCTCCGGGCTACCAGAGGCAAAGGCCAGAACTCCAGCCTCTCTCGGCTCCTGCACTCCCGGCTCGTCTGATATCCCAAATATTGCTATCCCCCAGCTCGGTTTTAACCGAGTATCCAAGATTCTGGACATAGCCGTTGCGAAGCCCCTCCAAAACCCCTCAAGCGCCGGACACGCCCAGAACATATGGGCGTGATTTGCTGGGATCCCCGAACACTTCACACATGTGTTCTCTACCCCAAAGAACTTACACATCCTCGCCCCTGTCATATGCGCCCTATGTACCACTTTAAACTGGATCAGGCTAAGTCTGGTGCAAGACGAGGAGGAGTTAACCTTGCCCAGGGCACCCGCCCACAGGCCCTCATCCAGCTCCTCACCCAGCTCCTCCTCCCACTTGCCCTTCAGCTCCTCCACCGAGGCCTCCTCCGCCTCCTGCAGCTCCTGGTAAACCACCGCGATCTTACCCTCTTCCACCCACACACCCGAAATCGCCCTGTCCTGTATCCTCCGGGCAGGCAGCAGCGGAAATTCCCCTACCTGCCTCCTCACAAACGCCCTAGCTTGCATATACCTGAAGGCATTTCCTGGGGGTAACCCAAATTTCTCCTCCAGCGCCCTCAGATTGGCAAAAGTCCTGTCAATGAATAGGTCCCCCATCCTTTTAATTCCCGCCCGATGCCAATTTAGGAATCTGCCATCCATCCTGCCCGGTGCAAACCTAGGGTTGTTCCGTATCGGGGACCAAACTGAGGCCCCCACCTCCCCCCTGTGCCGTCTCCACTGCCCCCAGATCCTCAGTTTCGCCGCCGCCACCGGGCACGTGGTGTACTGAGTCGGCGGTAGCGGCAACGGTGCTGTCACCAGTGCCCCCAGGCTAGTACCCACACATGACGCCGCCTCCAGTCTTTTCCACGCCCCCCCCCCCTCCCTCCATTACCCATTTCCGAATCATTGCCACATTAGCTGCCCAGTAGTAGCTACACAGATTCGGCAACGCCAGCCCCCCCACCCCCACCCGACAGGCACTCACTGTTACACATCTCTCCCAACTTAAACAGGGAAGATGCAGACCAAGTGATCACATGATGACACTTAAAGGCACATATGATGGAGTTCTCCCCGGAGTGGAGACAGAGGGAAAACATGTAACAACTGCTCAGAGTACTTCATAAACCATTGTTGTTGTAAGTCTTTGTTCACCATGTCATGATATTCAGATAAACATATGGTGCAAACACACATACACACTGATGGACAGATCAACGGACCAATCAACACACAAGCAACATCACAGCCAATCACCAGTGAGAGCACACGCACTATAAAACGGGGAACACCACAGTTCCCGCTCATTCCAGCAGGAGACAGCTCAGGGCACAGAGCTCACAGTGTGCCACTCAGACATGCACCATGTGCTGAGTGCCTCTCTAAGATAGTGTTAGGGCTCGGTCCACAGGTTAACGGGTAAATTACGAACCACAGTCTTAAGTTTACAGATGTTGTTATTAAGAGTAATAAAACTGAGTTCTACCATCTACAACCGTGTTGGTTCATCTGTATAGTGGAACACCCAACACGACATAGTACCAGGATTGGAACCCAGCAACTGTGAGACCTACCTGCACCTCTTCAGGGATCCGCCATCCTGCGCCATGGACACCATCAGCCTGCCGCAGCCGCTCCAAATCGCTGGAAACCTCGGCGTCAACTGGAAGATGTTTAAACAGTGCTTCCAGTTCTTCCTAGAAGCCACAGAGTGGGAGAATCTGACACCAGGAAAATCACCCTCCTCCTCTCCACGGCAGGGCAACACGCCATCCACATCTACAATTCCCTGTTGTTCGCGGAAGGTGAGGACAAGACGAAGTACAAGACGGTCCTTCTGAAACTTGAGCAACACTTCAGCGTCGAGGTGAACGAGAGCTTCGAGAGGTACTCTTCCAGCAGCGCCTGCAGGGTAAGGACAAGCCTTTTCAATCTGTCCTAACACACCTCCGTATCCTCGTGCAGTCCTGCGGCTATGAGGCCACCTCCGATTCCATGATTCGGGACCAGATAGTTTTTGGGGTCACCTCGGGCACCCTACGCCAGCAGCTCCTCAAAATTAAGAGCCTCACCCTAGCCATCGCCATCGAAGCCTGCGTCCTCCATGAAAACGCGACCAGCCGGTACTCCCTATTCCAGGCGGCTGAATCGGCACGGCAGGGGTACTACGAGGCCGAACAGGTCCAGTCGATCGAGGTCCTCCCAGCCCACGGCCCGGACGAGGGCGGCCATTTTGCGTGCTTTCCGCGGCCTCCTGCGCTTGTACGCGCCAAAAGAGACATCGACGCAGAGGGACGTGACGCGCAGGCGCGCTCTACGCAGGACCGAACTGCGCATGCGCAGTGGCGCAACGAACGCCATGACGTCACGACGTGCGGCAACTGTGGGTCCGCACATTTAAAGTGGCAATGTCCAGCAAAGAATCGACAATGCCTCCGCTGTGGCAAGATGGGACACTACGCTGCCTGCTGTTGAGCAGCTCAACCTGCCAACACTCCCCAATTCCGTCAGCCTCGCAGGGACGTGCGGGCTATTCAGCCTCCATACACCAAGTCATACCCTGACAACGTACAGACCGGTGATACCGACGACCGGGAAACCTTCCGCGTTGCGGTCATTGACAGGAATCGGATGTCCCCAGGCAGGACCCACCAGCCGATGTCAGTCAACAGCGTTAATCCGGGTGATGAATGGTGTGCCACCCTAACGGTCAACCGATCGCCAATCACATTCCGTTTAGACACTGGTGCCTCCGCCAACATTATTGCATAGTCAGCCTTCTACGCCTTGAAGGTCAAACCACCGATTCGGCCATCCCGCTGTCAGATGGTCGATTACAACGGAAATGTTGTCCTGGCCATGGGATCCTGCCAGCTCGAGGTTACACACAATGCATACACAGCCACACTGTCCTTTGAGATAGTTGGATCATTGAAGGACTCCCTGCTAGGCGCACAGGCGTGCAAGGTTCTCCACCTCGTTCAGCAGGTACACACTCTGTCTCCAGACGGCACGTCCGACTTCCCGGATGCAGACTTTAGGGCACAGCTCCACTCGCTCCTCGCCCACAACCAGGAGGCTTTCGAGGGCATGGGCACACTGCCCTACACTTACAGAATACGGCTCAAACCGAACGCCACCCCGGTCATTCACGCACCTCGTAGAGTCCCAGCACCACTCAAAGACCGCCTCAAGCAGCAGCTGAAGGATCTCCAGGACCAAGGAGTGCTTTCCCGGGTCACGGAGCCCACGCCATGGGTCAGCTCCATGGTGTGCGTAAAAAAGCCCTCTGGCGAACTCCGGATCTGCACCGACCTGAAAGACCTGAACAACAACATCATGAGGGAACACTACCCCATACCCAAACGGGAAGAGATCACGAGCGAAATGGCTCGGGCTAAAATTTTTACAAAGCTTGATGCCTCAAAGGGTTTTTGGCAGATTCAACTGGATCAGTCCAGCAGGAAGCTGTGTACGTTCAACACTCCCTTTGGCAGGTTCTGCTGCAACAGAATGCCGTTTGGCATCATCTCGGCATCCGAGGTGTTTCACAGAATCATGGAACAGATGATGGAGGGCATCGAAGGGGTGCGCGTCTATATTGACGACGTCATCATCTGGTCCACCACACCACAGGAGCACATCGGTCGTCTCCAGCGCGTCTTTGCTCGGATACGAGAGCACGGCCTGCGCCTCAACCGAGCCAAGTGTTCTTTTGGCCAAACTGAGCTAAAGTTTCTACGGGACCACATATCCCGGTCAGGAGTGCGTCGGGATGCAGACAAAGTGACAGCTATTACAGCCATGCCGCAGCCGGCAGACAAGAAGGCAGTGCTACGCTTTCTCGGGATGGTCAACTTCCTGGGGAAGTTCATTCCCAACCTTGCCTCCCACACAACGGCTCTTCGCCAACTAGTGAAGAAGACTACAGAGTTCCAGTGGCTGCCCGCACGCCAGAAGGAATGGGAGGAGCTCAAGATTAAGCTCACCACAGCCCCGGTATTGGCGTTCTTCGACACTTCTCGAGATACGAAGATCTCGACTGATGCCAGCCAGTCCTGCATTGGGGCGGTACTCCTGCAATGGGACGACACTGCATCATGGGCCCCGGTCGCCTATGCCTCGCGGGCCATGACCCCCACAGAACAGCGCTATGCGCAGATTGAGAAGGAGTGCCTGGGTTTGTTAACCGGCATAGATAAGTTCCACGACTACGTGTATGGTCTCCCTCAGTTCACCGTGGAAACCGACCATCGCCCCCTGGTCAGCATCATACAAAAGGACCTGAATAAGATGACCCCTCACCTCCAGCGCATTCTGCTCAAGCTCCGGAGGTACGACTTCCAACTGGTCTACACCCCGGGAAAGGACCTCATCATCGCGGATGACCTGTCCAGAGCAGTGAGCCCACCACCCGAATCGGGGGGGTTCGTATGTCAGGTCGAAGTGCATGTGGCCTTCACTTCGGCCAATCTGCCTGCTAATGATGCAAGTCTGGCCCGTATTCGCCGGGAGACTGCAGCTGACCCCCTTCTACAACGTGTGATGCGCCACATGATGGAAGGGTGGCTCAAAGGACAGTGCTCACAATTCTACAATGTCCGGGACAACTTGGCCGTCATTGACGGTGTCCTCCTAAGGCTGGACCGCATTGTGATTCCACACAGCATGCACAGGTTGGTCCTCGAACAATTACACAAAGGCCATCTCGGGGTTGAGAAGTGCAGGCGGAGGGCCCGAGAAGCTGTATACTGGCCGGGCATCAGCGACGACATCGCCAACATGGTGCTCAACTGCCCCACCTGCCAAAGATTTCAACCGGCGCAACCCCCTGAGACGCTTCAGCCCCATGAGTTGGTAACGTCCCCCTTGGTGAAGGTGGGTGTGGACATTTTTCATGCGCTCGGCAGGGACTACGTCATCATAATTGATTATTTTTCAAATTATCCAGAGGTCGTACGCCTGCACGATTTGACATCGTCAGCTGTCATCAGGGCATGCAAGGAAACCTTCGCTCGCCATGGCATTCCGCTTACCGTCATGTTGGACAATGGGCCCTGTTTTGCGAGCCAAGAATGGTCTTCTTTTGCCGCTTCGTATGGCTTCACACATGTGACGTCCAGCCCTCTGCAATCCCAGTCAAATGGCAAGGCGGAAAAGGGCGTCCATCACGTCAAGCAGCTCCTCTGCAAGGCTGCTGATGCCGGATCGGATTTCTGTTTAGCCCTGCTGGCCTATCGCTCGGCCCCACTGTCCACTGGCCTCTCACCAGCCCACCTGTTGATGGGTCGCGCCCTCAGGACCATTGTACCGTCCATTCATGTTCCTAAACACGGCCATGCTCCAGTACTGCAGAGGATGCGACAGCAGCGCGCTCAGCAGAAGGTGGCACATGACACTCGGGCAACTGATCTTCCTGCCTTGGCGCCTGGAGACAACGTCCGCATCCACCTACCAGAGGGTGGCTGGTCGGCAACTGCCGAAATTCTCCGCCGCGTGGCTCCCCACTCGTTCCTGGTTCGCATGCCTGATGGCTCCATTCGCCGGCGCAATCGCCGGGCTCTTTGGCTGCTTCCGCGCTCGCTACGTGGTCATGCACCGGTGCCACGCCCTCCTGTTGTCGACTTCGTGGAGCTTCCTGCCACTATGCCTGTTCCTCTATCGCCTGTGGCCAGGCCCATTCCTCAGCTGGTGGATCCTAACCCACCCTTGAGGCGGTCCACCCAAATTCGCCGCCCACCTACTAGGCTGGACTTATGAGCCTGTTTGCACATTGGACTCACTAAAGTGTTATGCCACAATGTTAATGTGTTTCTCTTTTTGTCGTTACAGCAGTTCGTTTTCGATGTTTGATGATTGCACTTGTTTTGTTTATGGTACAACCTCGTTGCTATGTTGCACCTGACACCTTCCTATTTGTATAGTTTAGCCTCATGTACATGTTGTAGATATTGCACACACATATTCAGCTGCACTCAGTACACACCAATATTTATTACCACATAGGCACATATTCTTGTAAAAAGGGGGGATGTCATGATATTCAGATAAACATATCATGGTGCAAACACACATACACACTGATGGCCAGATCAACGGACCAATCAACACACAAGCAACATCACAGCCAATCACCAGTGAGAGCACACGCACTATAAAACGGAGAACACCACAGTTCCCGCTCATTCCAGCAGGAGACAGCTCAGGGCACAGAGCTCACAGTGTGCCACTCAGACATGCACCATGTGCTGAGTGCCTCTCTAAGATAGTGTTAGGGCTAGGTCCACAGGTAAATTACGAACCACAGTCATAGGTTTACAGATGTTGTTATTAAGAGTAACAAAATTGAGTTGTACCATCTACAACCGTGTTGGTTCATCTGTATATGGGAACACCCAACACAACACACCAGTCACTGGAATCCAGCACGTCTGCAAACATGACCTCTAGTTAACCCCAGAAAACAAGGAATGACACCTAAAGTATAAAATAGACATGAGCAGCACTACAGGTTATTTATTGGTGTAACTATGAATGTCCTGTATCCAGATATGGCAAATCTCCAGCTATGATACTTAACAAACATAGTTGCAGAGCAGTCGTTGACTTGGGAGTCTGAATTTTATAAACAATTATAATTGTGCTGATTTACCTGTGATGCTGACACCCAGCTGGATTTGCACCGGCCTTAAAGGGACAGGCCACCAGCGGCTATAGCCATATCACCCTTGTATGCTCAAGACCCCAGTCTAACTATGAGCCATGCCAAGGAAGGGTGGTGATGTACATAATTTTTATGTATGAAATAATAATTCCAAGACATGTAACCCAACTTTTGATTTGTGTAATTAAGCTATAATTTGAGAGTGGGCTAATATACAATTCACAGACATTAGTATTTACCTTCAGAGACCTGCATTGGAATGGAACCTGTAAATCACAGCTCCCTGTATCTTCTCATTAATATCCATTAAAGCTTGCTAATGAATTATGTTAATTGTAAGCCAAACACAAAATTGTGGTACAGACATGCCCTAAATTCAGTTCTGATCTGAAGGCACATAAGGTTTGAGATTCTGGGTGGTCTAGTAATTCACACACTTGACACCATACCAAAAAGTAATTTAATTCCCAGGGCTGCCTGCTAGCTGTGTTCAGTCATGTTTAAGCTGAGTTGCTGGATGGTGTGCCATGTGGATGCGGCACAATCCATTATTGAGCAAAAAATAAGCTGACATCAATGAGCTCACCTTGTCTGAGTCATGACATTGCTTGACTGATCTTTCTGTGGCATTAAGGGTAACCATTTCTCCTGAAAGTGATGATTCCTATGAGGTTGTGACTACCAAGGAGTTGGTGGCTAATCAGTAGCTGAATCAAGTGGTTATTCTTGACATGTGGCCTTGAACATTGAGCAAACAACTGATGCGACTATAGTGGGCTTCATCGCTGAGCCCAAGTTTCTTCTCATCTGATGGCCATTTGTTCATGTTTTTAAGCAGATGGTCCCTGGATATTGATTAGAGACTGGAAACCTCATCTTTCCCCTGTCCGGCCCAAAGGCACTGAGGCCAATTATAGCAACCAAGCTGATCAGCTAGTTCAGCACAAACCAGGACTCTGGCTGCCACTTTTTCAGCTGTTGCTCTCGTCTGTGCGTCAGCAGGTCATGAGTTCATGTCTCACTCAAAAAACGTTAATGCTTCCATGTATTACCGAGGGAGTGTTGTACTGTCGAAGGTGCCGGCATGTCAAAGTGAGCCTGAGTCTGTTTTCTCAGGTGAGGCTATTTGAAGAAGAATAGGTAAGTTCTCATGGTCAATATTTACCATTCAACCAATGTCATTAAAACAAATTTACTGGTCAGTTATCTCATAGCTGTCATAGCTGTTTATAGTGGCTTGTTCATAAACTGTTGTTTTCAAACTCTACAACAGTGGGCTTTGGTAGTATTCTATTGGCTGTTTACAATGTCCTGAGGTTGTGAAATGCACGATATATAAGCAAGTCTTTCTTTTTCCATCTGTACTGTTCAATACCAGACTGAACTGCCTCAATGTATTTATTTATCTTGCCATCAAGAGGGACTCAGCATAGCACATTTTGAAGCCTAAATGTCATATTATTTAAGTTTGCAAAGTGAACTTGAAACGATCCAAACAAACAAAAATAATTATGCTAACTAAGGATGTAAATTCCAAACATAACTGCAGAAACAGCACATCAGTGAATAACTAGTTAATTTATGGGGAAGGCTCCCTTTGTTAGCCAATAGAAGCAACTCAACTGCAAATTATTTCAATTTCTTCGAGAAACTAACATTTTCCTACTTGAAAAATTTGAAATATCCATGCGAGAAATGTGGTGGGGGGTTTCCTCCCCGCCATCCGAAAGGGGGGCAGCAAACATATCCTCACTGATACTGGCTGCCGCACAGCCATTGAATGAGTGTTAATTGACGAGAGATGGAACTCCTCAGTGTTAGGGAATCCTGCCTCAGAGAGCTGCCAGCCAATCAGATTGACAGGCAGCTCTCTCGACCCAGCAGTACCAGAAACTGCAATGGCCAGGAGGGGCACTGTCAGGTAAATGGTCAGGATGGGGTTGGATGGAGGTGGGATGCCAGCATGTCGGAGGGAGGGAGTATCCGCAGTGGCCATACATTTTGCTGAAAGCTGTTGATAGTGGGATCAACCCCACTTCCCGCCTGAGGCCTGTGTGAGGCCACGTTACGGGTGTACCCCCCCCCCCCCCCCCCAATCGCCACCTGCCTGCATGAAAATTGAAGCTGGGCATAAAACTGAAGTGGTGACTAATTTGGCAATTTTAGGATCTCATTTGAGATATGGGCTGGCAGGCCAGCCCAGGCCTCACCCGGGCGTCTTACTGTAAAATTGTGGAGAGGTAGGGTTTGGTAGGAGCCAGTGGGAAGGCAAACCAAGGAATCAATGCCCCCCCCCCCCACCCGCCTGAAAACCCCCAGTGGGGGGACATAAAATTCTGCCTATGATTTTAGATCTGTTGGGCAGAATCTTATTGCTCCTGGAAGGAAAGTTGTAAATGTATGCATTGAGTCCACCATGCAATGTCTTCCCACTTCTGAGTAATCTTACCAGAGGGCAGGGATCAAAGCAGATATGGTTACCCACTTGGCAGGTGAGTAGAGGTAGCCTCACAGTGATAGACAGGAGCCCATCAGTGACCTCTCTAAGGCCCCAATTCCAGGAGCCACTATGAGAATCAGGCCAGTGCATCCTGTGACGTTCAAGCCCTGTAGCCACAAGTAAAGTTTACATTTTAAAAATTCTTCCATTGATGCCTGCATGTTGAGGCAATAACGCGTTCTCCTGCCTGCCTCAGCGGTGCCTATCTCGCCAGGTGGGGCTGCTGGAAGGATTTCACTTCAGTCCCTCCCGTTGAGCCAGCATTTGCCTGATCGATCCACGACACTGAATAGGACAGCGTTTCCAGACGTGGCCTCTTAATTGGCCATCTTTAGTGAGATTGTGCAATTGGGTGTCCCGCTAACAACAGTGGGGTTGGGACCTGTATTGATCTTGATCTCACGGTAAGATTCTGACCATTGTTTCCAAAGCTCTCACCATTGGGGCTTTACTCGCTTCACCTCTAGATAAGTTTTATCATCATATAATTTACAGTGCAGGAGGAGGATAATTTTAGACAAATTAATGGAAATATATTACCATGAATAGTCTATAGTTCCATTATCATTGTCTCATATGACTGCAATGTAGAATGCGAGCAAGATAGGCCTTGTTTTTTTTTCATCCAGCAATTCCTATGTTTCTATGCTGCAAAGATAATTTAATTCTTCATTTCTGGTAGCCATTTGCTGAATAAGGTTTAAGGATTCTTTTCACATGAAATATTCAGTAGAAGTTTGTTAAAATATCCCAGAAGATTCTCTTAGATTGAACAGCTCATCCTTTCCCTTATGAAAAACATGTTAAATTCTCTTTCTCTTTTCAACGGCCGAATAGTAACAATGCAGACGGTTGGGTTTTCCGAGCTACAGGGCAACGCTCAATGCTGGGTAGCTTGAAAAGAGAAAAATGGGGTGAAACCATTACCTGTGAGGGTTTTAATCTGTCCCTGCAAAATAAATATATGATCAGACTGAGTAATTATGCAAAATAGAAACCTTCCTTGCTGCTGTCATGAGTTTGCCCATATTGGAAATCTGAAATTTAGAAGAATCGCACACATAGCTTACGGCAAACAATGAACCTTAAGGTATCGTATTCAATAGTGTAAACAGATGTGGCAAAGACTTGGCAGTCATTGCTATGGCATTAACCAACTGTTGACAGGTTGAGAGTTAAGGACTCGGGTATATTTACTGCAGAAAAGAGAGACATGTTGCCCAACCCCATGGGCCTCACCTCCCCTTTTTGTCTTGCACTCATCAAGACACATGCAAGAATGCCAAATTTCAAACAATCACAACAATATACTTAATGGAAAGCGCAATGCTTTTGCGAACCTGGCGCCTTCCAGAACCAACTAATGATATTTGGCACTGTGAGTGTGAATGAAAAGTCAAAATATGCTGCACTGTCTACTCCACATAATTTGATTTTAAATGCATTGTTTTTCCGAAGCCAGAAAGTTGTCTTGTTTACCTCTGTGGAGGTCTGTCTCTTGTATGTAATGATAAGGTTCATTGCCTGAGAACTGTTTATATGTGGAGTCAATGTCCCTGTTTTTTTGCACTGAAAATGCTAATTTGTTAATTGTTCTTTTACCTAGTCTAGTCGATTTAACTATGATACTCTGAAGATCTTTAAGCAACCTTGGGCAGCACGGTAGCATAGTGGTTAGCACAATTGCTTCACAGCTCCAGGGTCCCAGGTTTGATTCCCGGCTTGGGTCACTGTCTGTGCGGAGTCTGCACGTTCTCCCCGTGTGTGCGTGGGTTTCCTCCGGGTGCTCCGGTTTCCTCCCACAGTCCAAAGATGTGCAGGTTAGGTGGATTGGCCATGCTAAATTGCCCTTAGTGTCCAAAATTGCCCTTAGTGTTGGGTGGGGTTACTGGGTTATGGGGATAGGGTGGAGGTGTGGGCTTTGGTAGGGTGCTCTTTCCAAGAGCAGGCGCAGACTCGATGAGCCGAATGGCCTCCTTCTGCACTGTAACTTCTATGTCTATGTCTAAACCTACCATTTAATGTAAAAACAAAATAACATCTTTCCAAGTAAATGAATTTCAATGCCCGAGCGTAAGGTTATATAGATTCCTCAAAGTTGTTAACCTCAAAATGCCTACAAGAGCATATGGCAAGCTTCAGCAGACAATACAGTACACGTTTAAGGACCAGGAAAAGCCCATTAGCCAAACATGTTTGTACCCTTTCCTGTAAATTAACCTTGCCTAACCTTTAATCACGCCTCTGTAGACGATAACTAGGATAATGCACACTTCACATTTCTGATATGTTCTACCAGCAGATAATATTCCCACTTGGTGAGAAAATATGTAAAACTACACCCATTATCTCCAGAAGCCAGGTGCAGCAGCTCCTCTGTACTAGTCATGGACAAGGAGTCATCATAATTTATCCAACCAGAAAAAAAACATTGTTATCCCTATTGTTAGATCTATTTTTTTCCTGTAATGATTCAAGGGTGTTTTCTTTCCACTACTCCTATATGGATGTCTAATGCAAGTGTTTCTCATTGAGGAACCTCTAACATCAGGCGCAAATTCCTCTTTCACCCTTTTGAATCTGTTCATTTGTCCCAAGGTCACATTTTAACTTCTCAGAACTCCCTCCATTGCTTGAATTCCTCCCTTTTCTCTTGGTGATCCATAAATGGAAACATTACTCTTAGTGAGGTCTGACCACAACTCTGTATGCTGTGATCACACCCTCCTATGAATTGCATCCCATTGATTTTGCTATGTTGTTCAGTATTCTGTTGGCTTTGTTGATTGCTGCTCTGCATCACTTGGATACATTGAGGATCCACAGCTTTCAGACTTACTCTGTAGGTTTTTTTTCAACAAGGTTCATGGAATAAATATGTTGCCCATATTTTCTTCCTGTGAGCAGCACATGACACTTGTTTGCACTAAAGTCCATCTAGCAATGTTCTGCTCACTTCCATGTTTCACTTAACTTATCCTCTATATTCAGCAGTGCCTCCTTCAATTCCACTGCCCTTTCTGGAATCACCTTTTAATCATGTTTTATTGAGTTCCTGGTTCCAAAGGGGAAATTTTACCAGCAGGAAAATGTTTTGCCATCACGTCATTTTGCCAGTAATGGGAAATGTGACAAGCGGGCCGCATTCAGGGATTTGTTCTATCTCAGCAGGCAGTTTCCCAGCAGGAGGGGTCGCACAGCCCCATGGGAAGAACACCCATGAAACCTTGTTGCATCCTAGCAGGCTCCAGGTGGGGTCAATAGCCACCCCCACTTGGTGACAATGCACGTTCCCTCAATGATGGATTTGACCCAACTCTTATCACTGGGGCCTGCATGCCAGTCCCTGGGGTGCACAGACTCCACTTACCTGTCTTCAAGGGTGCACAGTCATTAATGTGTCCTTATCCACCAAGCGAAGCCCCAGCAATGTCCACCATAAGCAGTAACGCAGCTGAGGCTGCTGAGATGTTGGCCACATAACTGGGTAAACAGCTCTTAGGGAAGCCACCAGCTTGATATGGATGGCAACCGTGACTGCAACCATTCAATTTGCCAGTGGTGGAAGATACCTCGCTGGGTCCTGCCAGTGCCTATATAGGGGTGCCTCCCACTTTTGGTCCTGGCAGGGTGGCCTCAGCCATTCAAGTAAGCTATAGGCCCAAGTCATTGGTTTATGTTAGAAAGAGTAGTGGTTCTGATACTGATTCATGCGACATCCCACTTGATGCTTCCCCTCCACCACACACTAATTTCCACCCTTCAGCCAACTTCTTAACTATTGCCACATATTGGCCTGAATTTCCACAGCTTTGACATTAGCTAATAGACATGTGGAACTTAAACACCCTTTGCAAGCCTAATTTCACAACCTCATGGATTTACCACTAAATGCCCAGTCTGCTTGTTCACTCGGTTGTTGTTGTGTAAGTACTCTTAGTTCCATTATTTTACATGGATCTGAGGTAAGACTGATGGGTCTAAAATTGTCTGTTTTATCACCGTCATGAAATATGGACTTCACATGAGCCAATCTATTGGTATTTCACAGAATCGTAGAATATCTATAGCACAGAAGGAGGCCATTCGCCCATTGAGTCTGCACCGATCCTCTGAATGAGCACCCTACCTAGGCCCACTCCCCCACCCTATCCCTATAACTCTGGACACTAAGGGGCAATGTTTGGCATAACCAGTCCACCTAACCTGCACATCTTTGGACCGTGGGAGGGAACCGGAGCTCCCGGAGATAACCCGTGCAGACACGGGCAGAACGTGCAAACTACACACAAATTAATTAATTTTAATCTTAATTAATGTCACAAGTAGGCTTATATTAACACTGCAATGAAGTTACTGTGAAAATACCCTAGTCGCCACACTCCGGCGCCTGTTCGGATACACTGAGGGAGAATTCAGAATGTCCAATTCACCTAACAAGCACGTCTTTCGGGACTTGTGGGAGGAAACTGGAGCACCCGGAGGAAACCCACGGGAAGAACGTACAGACTCCACACAGACAGTGACCCAAGCCGGGAATCGAACCCGGGTCCCTGGCACTGTGAAGCCACAGTGCTAACCACCGCGCTACCATGCCGACCGAAGTCACCCAAGGTGGGAATTGAACCTGCCGCTCAGAGGCAGCCGTGCTAACCACTGTGCCACTGTGAGGCAGCAGTGCTCACCATTGTGCCATTGTGCTGCCTAATTTGTTTAGTGTCAGGCTATTTCAGGAACTGATTCCACAATTCAAAAGCCATTCTTACTTGGAACTTGTATTTTGACATTTCACTGTTGTAAACAATTTGTGTTCTTTGCCATTTGTAACAAAATTACAAGTTTGTTTTTTATATGTATGTTTATGATTTTACTATCAATGAACCTTGAAACCAATTTTGGTGCTTTTAGTGACTTAAGAGTGAATCGCATTCCTCTTTCTACTGTTTAATGCCAGGGCAATCTCATTATATTAAATAATTTAGACATTCTGGATTCTCCCTCCGTGTACCCGAACAGGCGCCGGAATGTGGCGACTCGGGGCTTTTCACGGTGACGTCATTGCGGTGTTAATGTAATAATAATAAGCCTACTTGTGACAATAAAGGTTATTATTATTTAATGTCAATTTCAATCTTGAAACATCAGTGCAAATTTACATATTTGGACTCAACAGCAAGAAAGAAATTAAAGACTTGCTTTTATTTAATATTCTTGAGTACTGGACAGTTCAGAGTTCTTTACAGCCGATGAAGTGCTTTAGAAGCATGGTCACTGTTGTGCTTTGAAAGCAGACCAAGGCAGGCCAGCAGCACGGTTCGATTCCTGTAACAGCCTCCCCGAACAGGCGCCGGAATGTGGCGACTAGGGGCTTTTCACAGTAACTTCATTTGAAGCCTACTTGTGACAATAAGCGATTTTCATTTCATTTCATGTCGGAAACACAGCAGCCAATTTGATCACAGCAAGCTCCTTCAAACAGCCATGTGATAATGACCTGATCATCTGTTTTTGTGATGTTGATGGAAGAGTGATATTGGCCAAGACACCAGGGATCACTCCCTTGACTTCTTAGAAATAAGCAGTTTTGCTTGATGTAGGTTAGCAGTAATCTAGTGCCAAATATTATGGATTAGATTGTGTGTCCTCATTATTTTTCACAATGTAAGTTAATGGACGGAGAGTAAAAGGTAGTTTGATTGCACTTCAGGAAAATTAAAAAAAAAAAATTTTTCCAATCAAGGGGCAATTTAGCGTGGCTAATTCACCTATCCTGCACACCTTTTTGGGTTATGGGGGTGAGACCCACGCAGACACGGGGAGAATGTGCAAACTCCACACGGACAGTGACCCGGGGCCGGGATCGAACCCGGGTCCTCGGCGCTGTGAGGTAGCAATGCTAACCACTGCGCCATCGTGCTGCCCCCGCACATAATGAAAAATAAGTAGAAACTGTCTCCCATTCTTTAACTCTTGGCGTTAAGAAATATCATGACTGGGTCAATTGCAAATAGACATAAATATATTTGCAATTTATAAACTAGTAATTGACTTCGTCTTTCATCGGGAATAATACAATTCATACTAAAGGGCACTATTGGATGAAAATCTATATCACTGGGTGCAAGTCAGGACCTGCTGAGAAGGTATCATTAACCAATGGCTGTACTTATTTGTGGAGATCAAACGCTGACAACTGTTAGTCTTAGAAAACATCAGAAATACCTTTGGGTCTCAAACTGCCAGAAAGCCTGGGAAACGTGTGGATGACAATCATTTGAAATTCCACCAAAAATGATGTCAGCACACCCAATGTACATCATTTTATTTAAGTAATTACAAAGGTGAATTCATCTCCTGTTTATGGGCTAATTTTCAAAGGCAGATTATTTCCTCTTCTCCTGGCCCAGGCTGTGAGCCAACTCCATGCACACCAATTGCTCTCTGAAACCTTGCTCTCGTGAATATTCTTCATGAGTGAGTATGAATATTTGCAGGCTGTCTGTTCAAGAAGTGGCATCACAGCCTCACTTGATGTTCACATGCACATAGGCACACAAATGGAAGGCACACAAAACACACATACAGGCACACAAAACCCAGACACACAGGCAAACAAAACACACACACAGAGGCATTCACACACACAGGCAGACACACACACAGACAGGCAGGCATACACATACAAACAGAGGCACATA
Organism: Scyliorhinus torazame; assembly: GCF_047496885.1. NCBI lineage: Eukaryota > Metazoa > Chordata > Chondrichthyes > Carcharhiniformes > Scyliorhinidae > Scyliorhinus > Scyliorhinus torazame. The sequence goes on from NC_092727.1 coordinate 121,076,881, forward strand.
CAGACACATGCACATGCATGCTCATTTTTCTTTTACTGGCCCAAGGAAATAAGATGGGATCAGCAAATCCAGCACATCCTAAAATTGAACCTGGTTCGTATGGATCAGTTTGTTATTGGATAAAGCGATAAAAAACACTCACTGAACTATCAGGAGCACCAGTATTTGAATATGTGTGGACATTAGACATATACATCTATAACTGTTTTAAAAAAAACAGCATTGCAAATGCATTATATTGGTTATTGTTGGTAAGAAGGATAAAATCTAAGCATTGGGAACAGGCACTGAATCTGGCCATTAAACAAAAAAGGTCTGCTTTCTTTCTGTGTTGAAAGATTGTTCTATGAAAGGTTGCTTAAAGATACGCACTGAAATGATGTGAAGGGCAACAATTCTAATGCCAACAGAGGATGAGAAGTCAAAAAGAAAGTGGAGTTGACTGCCAGTCAAGACTTAATGTAGAAGGCAATATGTGCATATTTCCTAAACAGATACCAAGCAGAACGATTGAGAAGAATGGTCATGTCACAATGAAGCAAATTGGACTGGTTTAATAACCAAGGAAGTCAGGGGTAGGAATCACAAGGATTTATTTTAACTAAACACAAAGCAGTAGCTAAGAATCCCAGTCCCCGTTGGGACAACCAAACAGCCGTCCCCTGGTCAGGTCTCCAAGGCGAAGGGGATAGATCCCAACGCCTCGGGTGCCTCGAGAAACTGCATACTAAAGTAAGACTAGCTGTCTCGCTCTAATATGCAGATTTGACAAAAGATGATCCCGCCCACAATGGGCAGAATTCACATCGCAACGTCTCGCAAGATCGCATATGGTCTCGCGAGGCGGGGTCTCCCGGCTTCTATTGGCCACGTAGCGCTGCATATCAAGCGCAATGTGGTTATTCAATCGCGCCAAACATCGTCCATCCACGAGGACGCCTCTGTGTCCATTTCTGAGCCAGAGTCATCTTCATCCTCATGGTCTCGTCATTCGGCCATGGTTGGATGCACTCCCTGGCTGAGGTGTGGTTTCTGGCAAGGTGGAGGTATCGACGTTCCACGTCTGACGTCCTGTAGAGCGGGCTCTCGATTCTTTAGGTGGTCCATGTGTTTACGTAGGGTCTTCCCTTGGACCTTGACTTTGTATGTGTTGGGCCATGTCTTCTCTATGACTCCTAGGAGCCAGAGTGCACCATCTGCAAAACTGCGGGCATAGATCGTGGCTCTCGTTTGGAAATTCTGCCCTGGCGTCCAATGGTCATGGTACCATGGTGCACATTTTGTGTAATTCCACTTTCCCACCCAGATTTGGAAAGGTCAGGATTAACCAGGTCCTGAGACGGAGACCCATCAACAGCTCCAATGGTGACATCCATTGACCTGTCTTGTTATGCTCTAGGCGTAGCATAAGCGGCTTCCTTGTGGTGCACTTGACAAAGGAAGGTTCCGACGTGGAGGTAACTTCAACACGTTTATTAAACTATTTACAGTTCTACTACTCGGGTTCGCCACTACTGTTAATCCTTCCATAGCTAATCAGACTGACTAACCAGTCTGCTACAATCCACGTGGTGGGTGTAATATTGAATCAACCCTGTGTCTCTACTCACTGACTGTCTCCACTGGAAAGAGGAAGATCATGTGTGTTGTGTCCTTTATATATGGGTTGGTGTAATGCCCTCCTGTGGTCGTGTCACTTCTGTGTGTATCGTGAATGCCCATTGGTCGTATCCTATCTAACTGTTCTATTGGTTGAGTGTCTGTGTGTCATGTCTCTGGTTCTCCCTCTCGTGTCTAGCTAGTCTACATGTATTTACATTAACCACTTGTGTCTTTACAGTGATGCATATCACCACACTGCTCCTCTACATGCCGGACCTGCAAAATGGCATGAAATAAATCACAAAGCTCCTGGGAGAGTTTGGAGCCTTCATGGGCTACAAACTCAACCTTTGCAAAAGTGAAGTTTTCCCGGTGAAACAGAGGTGGAGAGGCAGAGCTGGAGGATCTACTATTTAAAACTGTCCAAAACAAATTCCACTACCTGGAGATCCAGATTGCCCATGACTGGACACGGATCCACAAGTGGAACCTGACCAGTCTGGCGGAGGAAATTAAAAAGCACCTGCAGAGATGGGACGCATTCCAGCCCTCCCTGACGGGGAAGGTGCAGAAAATTGAGATGAATATGCTGCCTAGGTTCCTCTTCCTGTTCAGGTCCATACCGATCTACATTCCCAAGACCTTTTTCCAAGCAATAGACAAAATGATTATACAATTTTGTGGGGAGGGAAAAATCCAAGAATCCGCAAAACAGTACGACAAAGGGGAAGAAGCAAGGGATGCCTGGCCCCGCTAAACTTGCAATACTACAATTGGGCAGCCACATCCAAGAGAGTGAGGGGATAGGTGAAGGAACCAAACATGAAGTGGGTGAGGGTGGAGGAGTCCTGTACAGGAATGATCCTGAGACCATGGAATCAGATGAGGCAGCACTTTGGGCTGACCGAAGTGTCCACCATGGCCCCCATCTGCGGCAATCACAGGTTTCCACCAGCCATGCTCGATGCTGCCTTTAAGAGGTGAAGACAGGATGGTGGAGGGGGAAGGGCGAGATTCTGACGGTTAGGGACATTTACACGCGGGGGATACTAGCGACCCTAGGGGAGCTGACAGAGAGAGACTAGACTACTGAATGGACAGGAACTCCGACATCTGCAAATCAAAAAACATTCTCTGCAAGGAGATGACAAGGTATCCAAGGGCCCGAGAGACACAATGTTGGAGGAGTTACTGGACACAGACAGTCTGGGAATGGGAAACTGCAGGGACATATACGGACAGCTTTTAGAAAGCACATGCTCCCCACTGGACGAAACAAGATTAAAATGGGACGAAGAACTAGGGACGGAAATAAGGTGGGGACTCTGGAGCGAAGCACTTAACAGGGCCAACTCCACCTCGACTGCGCAAGGCGAGCCTCATGCAGCTAAAAATGGTGCACAAAGCACATCTGACAAGAACCCGAATGAGCAGGTTCTTCCAGGAAGTGGAAGATAAATATGAACGGTGCCAGGGGGCCCGGCCAACCATGTTCACATGTTCTGGGCATGCCCTAGATTTGTCGGGTTTTAGACGGCCTTCTTCGATGCAATGTCCAAGGCTGTGGAGTGAGGGTAGAGCCGTGCCCAAGAGTGGCAGTCTTCGGGGTATCAGACCAGCCAGAACATATACAAACACCAAACAACCACCCACGGTGAAGTAAGGGGCCTAGGTTAAGACCTGGAAACAGCGAAAGAAGGGAAGTGGGGTGCCGAAAAGGAATGGCATGTAAGCTGTAACCGTCTCATCCATCTTAATGTACAGTGTAAAAATGTAAAACATTAATAACAATATATTTTTTTTAATTTTGTAGTTTCTGGATATAGGGCTACAAGGCTACTGGAGGAGTCTCCTGTGATCTACCATATAATAGCATGTGGTGGAGCTTCACCAATTTGGGATTTTCTTGTATCCATGCTCATAACTGAATGGCCATCACCAGTAGTGTGTCCAAAAAAATTCAGAGTCACCATGTTGTTAGCCGCCACCGGTGGAGACAGGGGACTCTTGGCAGCGGGAGATGATGAAGGCCATCAGCGTGGGCTAACTGGGTCCCTGGGCAGTGTTGAAAAGAATATTCATATGCTGTGAGCAAGAGTGCCCAGTGCTGAATATGGACCAATGCTATGGGGGGAATCCACTTTTCCTCTTTAAAGAGGCTCAGCAGGGACGTGTGGTCGGTAACGACGTATAAGTGTCGCTCTTGACATACTGATTAAAGTACTTGACCCCAAATACCACTGCCAAGCCTTCACTTTCTATTTGGGCATAACGATGCTTCATATCTGCCAGAGTTCTTGATGCAAGCGTAATGGGGCTCTCCATGCCATCGTCCGATCTATGGGCCAACACCATCCCAATGCCATAGGAGGAGGAATAGCAAGTAAGGACGAGCTGTTGAGATGGGTCATAGTGGGCGAGGAGCTGAGGGAATGACAAACGCCTCTTCACCCCGGCAAATGCTTCTTCCATAGGCCCACTTTCGGCTCTTCTTTCACAAAATATTAAGGTGGGGCCAACAGAGTGGCCAAGTTTGAAATTAATTTTTCATAGTAATTCACAAGGCCTTTGAATTATCACAGTTCTGTGGCCTTCCTCAGAGTTGGGCCCTTGTTATGGTCTGAACCTTCTCCTCCAGTGTGCAGGACATCTTTGTCCACCCTGCACCCCAAGTGCATCACTGCTTTTGCTCTGAAAACACATTTGCTTCTTTTCAGGCGGGCCAACCTGGGAGAACCGCCTGAGCACTTCCTCCAGGGGTTCCAAGCGCTCCTTGTCAGTGGTAGCTATTATGAGCACAGCATTCAAATATACTGGTATTTTTGGCTGTCCCTGCCTTTCATCACCCCTTTGAAGATCGCAGAAGCTGACGAGATCCTGAATGGGTGGTGAGTGTACTCGAATAATCCCCTGTGGGTGTTTAAAGCTGCGTATTTTGATTTGATTTGATTTGATTTATTATTGTCACATGTATTAGTATCAGTGAAAAGTATTGTTTCTTGCATGCTGTACAAACAATGCATACCGTACATAAGGAAGAAGGAGGGACTGCAGAACATAATGTTACAGTTATAGCAAGGTGTAGAGAAAGGATCAACTTAATATGAGGTAGGTCCATTCAAAAGTCTGATGGCAGTAGGGAAGAAGCTGTTCTTGAGTCGGTTGGTACGTGACCTCAAACTTTGGTATCTTCTTCTTGACGGAAGGAGGTGGAAGAGAGTATGTCCGGGGTGCGTGGGGTCCTTAATTATGCTGGATGCCTTGCTGAGGGAGCAGGAATTATAGATAGAGTCAATGGATGGGAGGCTGGATTGCATGATGGACTGGGCTACATTCACGACCTTTTGTAGTTTCCTGCGGTCTTGCGTAGAGCAGGCTCCATACCAAGCTGTGATACAACCAGAAAGAATGCTTTCTATGGTGCATCTGTAGAAGTTGATGAGGGTCCTAGCTGACATGCCAAATTTCCTCAGTCTTCTGAGAAAGTAGAGTTGTTGGTGGACTTGCTTAACTATAATGTCGGCATGGGGGGACCAAAACAGGCTGTTGGTGATCTGTACACCTAAACATTTGAAGCTATCGACCCTTTCTACTTTGTTCCCATTGATGTAGACAGGGGCATGTTCTCCACTACGCTTCCTAAAGTCGATGATAATCTCCTTCGTTTTGTTGACATTGAGGGAGAGATTATTGTCGTCGCACCAGTTCACCAGATTCTCTATCTCATTCCTATACTCTGTCTCGTCATTGTTTGAAGTCCGACCCACTACGGTGGTGTCATCAGCAAATTTGAAGATCGAGTTGGAGGGAAATTTGGCCACACAGTTGTAGGTGTATAAGGAGTATAGTAGGGGGCTGAGGACACAGTCTTGTGGGGCACCGGTGTTGAGGATGATCGTGGAGGAGGTGTTGTTGTCTATCTTTACTGATTGTGGTCTGTGGGTTAGAAAGTTCAGGATCCAGACACAGAGGGAGGAGCCGAGGCCAAGGCCACGGAGTTTGGAGATGAGTTTCGTAGGAATGATGGTGTTGAAGGTTGAGCTGTAGTCGATAAATAGGAGTCTGACATAGGTGTCTTGTTATCTAGGTATTCCAGGATAGAGTGCAGGGCCATGGAGATGGCGTCTGCTGTGGACCTGTTGCAGCGGTAGGCAAACTGTAGTGGATCAAGGCAATCTGGGAGGCTGGAGTTGATTCATGCCATGACTAACCTTTCAAAGCACATCATGATGATGGATGCGGAGTCCAGTTCCAAGTGCAGATAAGCATGACTCATATCAAGTTTTGTAAAGGAGCACCCTCCAGCCAGTTTTGCATTTAAGTCTTCTAACCTGGACATAGGGTAACATCTAGGCAGGGAACCCTGTTCACCATTAGTTTGTAGTCCCCAGAGAGTCAAACAGGCTTGTTGGCATCATAAATGGCACCACAGGTGCAGCCCACACCGCAAACCATACTGGCTGTAAGATTCCCAGTTCCTCTAGGCGCTGCAGCTCTGCATCCACCTTGGCGAGTAAGGTGTAAGGGACAGGCCAGGACCTGAAATATCTGGGTTGAGCCGTTGGGTCTACGTAGATGCGAGCCTAGGCCCCATTTATTCTGCCCAAGTCCTCTTGGAATACCTCTGGATATTGTATTCTGGATATTAAACTCCAGGACTTCACACCAGGTTTCCCTTCCGGAAAATCTGCTGTCAATCGAAATGGAGGAATCGCAGTCAATCATGCCCAAGCAGGTTAGGTCCCGGCTCCTACACCGCGACTAAAGATAGCCTGACTGTTTGCTACCTGCGGGTCACCAGGGTCATGGTGCTTCCAACAATGTTCAGTGGTAGACCTGTGTAAGACGCCAATCTGGCATTGATGTCATGCAGGGTTAGTGGAAAGATCCCTGTACGAAGTTGGCGAAAGGTTTGCTGACCAACAATTGAGACAATGGCTCCTGTGTCCATCGCCATCACCAGGGGTGTCCGTTCACCGGATTGGCACCACTTTCAGGATCGTGAAATGTTTAGCTGCATCATACTGTCTTCCTTGGGTAGGGCCACGTGCAAGGCCCTGGCTCCTGGGCGGCGCTCCCTCCGCCGATTCTGGCAGGCCTGGCTACTGCGTGCACTCTGTCCACACATCTGGCAATGTGGTCAGGATTCTCCCTCGTTCTTGGGGGTGGGGGTATCCTGCTGGTCTGTAGCGGCTCCTGAATACTGGGCCCAACTGCCGTATTGCACCTTTGGTTGTCGCTTTGGAGGTGATCTGGCCTTGGTGGTACGTTCATTTTAATTGTCTGTACTCTTCCCAGCAGAGAGTGGGAGCGAGTCCTACCTCCACAGGTCCCTCTTCTTCTCCTCTACCAGGCTAGACAGGTTCCATTTGTGTAGTCATGCCCAGTTCTGGGTTATCTGGATTCCCAGGCATTGGAACTTGGTTTGGGTCAGTTTGAACGGCAGCGTCCCCAGCTCTGCTCCTTCCCCTGGGGATTCATCGGGAAGATTTTGCTCTTGCTCAGGTTTAGTTTGTAACCCGAGAAGGCTCCAAACTCCCTCAGGAGTTCCATTATCTTAACTATGCCGCTAGGGGGTACGAGACGTAGAGGTCATCCGCATAGAGAGAGACAATGTGCTCCCTGTCTCTGCTCTGAATGCCTTTCCACCCCTTCGCTGATGTGAGAGCGATGGCCAGGGCACATTTGCCAGCGAAAACAGCTGCGGAAACCACGGGCCACTATGCAGCCAGAAATAGTCAGAGCTGGTGGTGTTCGTCTGTATGCTCGCCATTGGAGCTCTGTACAGTAATTTCACCCATGAGGTGAATGCTAGCCCAAACCCGAACCAATCCAGTTCCTCCATGAGGTACCTCCATTCTACTCTGCTGAAGGTTTTCCATGTATCCAGGGAGATGATCACTTCTGGTGTCTCCTTCCCGGGTGCAGTCATGATCACGTTTAGCAGGGATCTGATGTTCGCTGTCAGTTGTCTGCCTTAACAAACCCGGTCTGATCTTCCGCGATTACTTCTGACAAGTCACTCTCCAGTTGCCTCACCTGGGGCGCGATTCTCCGACCCCCCCACCGGGTCGGAGAATCGCCGGGGGCTGGCGTGAATCCCGCCCCCGTCGTGTTCCAAATTCTCCGCCACCAGAAATTCGGTGGGGGCTGGAATCGCGCCGCGCCGGTCGGCCGGAATCGCGCCGGTTGGCGGGCCCACCCCCGGCGATTCTCTGGCCCGCCGCTGTCAACCCTCTCCCGCCAGCGTGGATTCAACCACCTTTTGAACGGCGGGAGCAGGCGGCGTGCGGGGCGATCTGGCCCCAGGGGTGACCCCACGGTGACCTGGCCCGCGATTGGGGCCCACCGATCCGCGGGCGGGCCTGTGCCGTGGGGGCACTCTTTTTCTTCCGCGTTCGCCATGGTCTTCACTATGGCGGAGGCGGAAGAGACCCCCTCCCCTGCGCATGCCCATGGGGGGATGCCGTGAGCGGCCGCTGACGCTCCCGCACATGCATCGCCCGGCGAAGACCTTTCGGCGCCGGCTGGCGTGGCACCAAAGGCCTTTCCCGCCAGTCGGCGGAGTGGAAACCACTCCGGCGCGGGCCTAGCTCCTCAAGGTGAGGGCTTGGCCCCTAAAGGTGCGGAGAATTCCGCACCTTTGGGGCGGCCTGGCGCCGGAGTGGTTCCCGCCACTCCATTCCGCCGGAATCCCCCGCCCCACCGGGTAGGGGAGAATCCCGCCCCAGATCTTTCACCAAGGCATCAGTGTTCAGGAGTTATAGCGCTCTGTGTGACTCCGCACTCCGTCAGGTCTTTGTACTTCTTAGGGATCAATGTGATTGAGCCTTGTGCCAGCATGGGCGGCAAGTCCCTCCCTCTGATGTGTTGGGATGCAGGGTCTGCGAGGACTGCATTTACTGCAGCAGTGAGAGAGACAGGCTTCCAACACTTGAAGAAATGAAACTCGATTTTATTGAACTCTTAACTATCATACATACTTTAACTGTGGGTTGACACTATGCTAACTTGACTGGAGACCTGAGGCTAACCGGACCAGACTATCTTACTACCACATGGTGTATGTTCTAGTTGCTGCTCACCGGCTCTGACTGTCTCAGAGGCTGGATCCCAAGAGAGCGGGAAAACTAGTGCTCTCTGGCTTTATAGTGGTCGTGTCCTGTCTGGTGAATGGCTGCTGTGTTCTGCGTGTTCACTGGTCATCCTGTGTGTCAATCACTGCCTGTCTGTGCACCATCATATACCTGCGTGTGTATTATGACATCTCCCTCCCCCCTTTTTTTAAACTTATTTTTAAAAATGTGTAGGTCAATAAATAGTGAGTGTGTGTGTATACAGGAGGCTGACTATATACAAAGTATGTTAACGTATTTACATGGGAAGGTGTCTAGTGCAGATAGAGGTCAGATAAAAAACTAGGAAGAAACAATATGTACAGATGTGTAAACAGGTCACAAGGTAATGCAACATTCAATCTATAAATTCAGTCTCTGTGGCGGGCAACGAATTCTGGTTGACCGCCTCAAGGGTGGGTCAGGGGCTGCCTGCACTTGTATGGCCGGAACTGCCACCAATGTAGAGGTCGGTAAAAGAACTGGCAGATCGGTGGCCTCGTGGAAGGGCGCGTCCTGAGGAACCAGCATGCGAGGCGGGACATCACGTTCAGGTGGTGGGCGTGGAAGTAGCCGCAGTGCCCGCCTATTACGCCGAAGAAAGGAGCCATCATGCATGCGAACGAAGAACGATCTCGGGGCCACTTGCTTAACCACCACAGCCGTGGCAGACCAGCCACCGTCAGGTAGCTGAACATGAACTCGGTCAGCAGGAGCCAGAGCAGGGAGATCTGTTGCGTGGGCGTCGTACGCCGACTTGCATTGAGCCCGAGACTGTTGCATCCTCTGCAGGACCAGAAAATTGTCAAGGTCCGGGATGTGGCTAGCCGGCACCGTCGTCCCTGGTGTGCGGTTCATTAGCAGCTGTGCTGGGGACAGGCCAGCGGACAAAGGAATCGCCCCTAACAGCGCCAGGTTAAAATCCGAACTCGAGTCAGCAGGTTTGCACAACAATCTTTTAACAATGTGGACCCCCTTTTCAGCCTTCCCATTTGACTGGGGGTAGTGGGGGCTTGAAGTGATGTGCGTAAAGTTGTACAGCCGGGCAAAATCCGTCCACTCCTGGCTGAAGAAACAATGGCCATTATCAGTCATCACTGTAAGTGGATTGCCATGACGGGCAAAAGTCTCTTTGCATGCCTTGATGACTGTGCTGATGTGAGGTCAATCAGTCTGACCACCTCGGGGTAGTTGGAAAAGTAGTCCACGAGGAGGACATAGTCTCGGCCCTTTGCACGAAAGAGGTCAATACCAACTTTGGACCATGGGGAGGACACCAGTTCATGCGGCTGAAGACTCTCTTTGGGCTGAGCCAGCTGGAACCTTTGACACGTTGGTCAATTGAGGACTATGTTGGCGATATCCTGACTGATGCCTGGCCAATATACTGCCTCTCGGGATCGACGGCGACACTTTTCGACCCCCAGGTGACCCTTGTGGATTTGGCCGAGGACCAGCTCTCGCATGCTCTGTGGGATTACTATCCTGTCCAGCTTCATTAATATGCTGTCCACTACCGCTAGATCGTCCTTTATATTATAAAACTGGGGGCACTGCCCCTTTTGCCAACCATCCGTAAGATGTCGCATTACCCACTGGAGTAAAGGATCCCTGACCATCTCCTGACGAATTTGCACGACCCTTTCATCAGTGGCCAGAAAGTTGGATGCACAAAACTATCTGACAGACAAAGTCCGACTGCTCACACGGCGTGGTGATGGATCTAGAGAGTGCGTCAGCCACAATGAGCTCTTTGCCCGGGGTGTAGACCAGGTCGAAATCGTAGCGGCAGAGTTTGAGGAGGATATGTTGTAGCCGTGGCGTCATATCATTGAGGTCTTTTTGGATGATGTGAACCAATGGCCTATGGTCTGTCTCGACCGTGAATTTGGGGAGTCCATACACGTAATCATGGAATTTACCAATCCATGTGAGGAGGCCCAGGCATTCTTTTTCAATCTGAGCGTATCGTTGCTCAGTAGGTGTCATGGCTCTAGAGGCACATGCGACTGGGGCCCAGGAGGAGGATTCATCCCGCTGAAGGAGTACTGCCCCAATGCCAGCCTTGCTCGCGTCGGTGGAGATCTTTGTCTCCTTGGCAGAGTCAAAAAACGCCAGTATTGGGGCCTTGGTGAGTTTTGCCCTGAGCTCATGCCACTCTTCCTCATGAGCGGGGAGCCACTGTAGTTTTTTTGACAAGATTGCGGAGAGCTGTGGTGTTTGATGCAAGGTTGGGGATAAACTTCCCAAGGAAATTGACCATCCCTAGGAAGCGGAGGACCGCCTTCTTGTCCTCCGGGGTCTTCATGGCGTTGATCGCCGACACCTTGTCTGCATCTGGCTGCACACCGAACTGCAAAATATGGTCGCCAAGGAACTTTATTTCTGCTTGACGAGCATTTGGCTCTATTGAGTCGGAGGCCAAGCTCATGGATCCTGTGGAACACTCACTTGAGGCGATCGATGTGCTCCTGAGGAGTTGTGGACTGTAGCGCACAAAGACTCCGTGAGACGAATAGAGTGAAGTCGATGAGGCTTTATTAAGCGTGTCTGTTCCCCCGCAGCTCGATAGTAGAATGGCCTGCGGGGGAGGACTCCGGCTTCTTATACTCCGCCTTCAGGGCGGAGCTAGAGGTCAACGGCCAACCAGGACCCGGGATCTGTCAGCCAATGACATTAGGGCTTCCAGTCCCACATGACCCCTAATACATACTACCACATTCACCCCTTGTCAAAAATGAACCCGGCGGGGTGATGCTTCGTATGGTGGTAAGGGTTTACAGGGCTGGTCCTGGGAGGAAAAACATTCACATGGCAATACAGTATTGTACAATTTTGTCCTGTTTCAACTATTTACAGAAGGTATCGGGAGAAAAGCAAAATGTTCTTGTGAAAAGTCCATATATTGATTTAGATCGACGCCACGAGTCGGTCGGGCGGTCTGGTCGTCCGTGTCGATCGCCTTGGCCCCGGTGGTGGTGGTGCTTGTACCGGTGTTGTCGTCTCCGGGAGCCTTACGGTTTCCGCTTGGGCTTTATTCTTGGTCGGGCCTGAGGGGAGGGGAACCGATCCTCCTGGGAAGGGGGCGGTCGCGGGGTGCGGCGGTGGCAGGAAGGGGGGGGTTGGGTGAGTGGTGTCGGGGGGGGGGTGTGTGTTGCCGGCGGGCGCCAGATCCCGCAGGGAGACCGTGTCCTGTCGGCCGTCGGGGTGCTCCACGTAAGCGTACTGCGGGTTCGCGTGGAGGAGGTGAACCCTTTCGACCAATGGGTCCGCCTTATGTGCCCGCACATGCTTTCGGAGCAAGATGGGTCCTGGGGCCGCCAGCCAGGTCGGCAGCGACATTCCAGAGGAGGACCTCCTAGGGAAGACAAGGAGACGCTCATGAGGCGTTTGATTAGTGCTCGTACATAATAGCGACCGGATGGAATGGAGAGCGTCCGGGAGGACCTCCTGCCACCGTGAAACTGGGAGGTCCCTGGACCGTAGGGCCAGTAGGACGGTCTTCTAGACCGTGCCGTTCTCCCTCTCTACTTGCCCGTTCCCCCGGTGGTTGTAGCTGGTCATCCTGCTCGAGGCTATGCCCTTGCTGAGCAGGAACTGGCGCAGCTCGTCACTCATGAAAGAGGACCCGCTGTCGCTGTGGACGTATGCGGGGCAACCGAACAGTGTGAAGATGGTGTTCAGGGCTTTAATGACTGTGGCCGCGGTCATGTCAGAGCAGGGAATGGCGAATGGGAAGCGGGAGTATTCGTCCACCACATTAAGAAAGTATGTGTTGCGGTCGGTGGAGGGGAGGGGCCCTTTGAAATCGAGTCTAAGGCGTTCAAAGGGGCGGGAAGCCTTAATCAGGTGCGCACCATCTGGCCTGAAAAAATGCGGTTTGCATTCCGCGCAGATGTGGCAGTCCCTTGTGACTGTACGGACCTCCTCTAAAGAGTATGGGAGGTTGCGGGACTTGATAAAGTGGAAAAACCGAGTGACCCCCAGGTGGCAGAGGTCCTCGTGGAGGGTTTGGAGGCGGTTAATTTGTGCGTTGGCACATGTGACGCGGGATAGGGCATCGGACGGCTAGTTCAGCTTTCCGGGACGATACAAAATCTCGTAGTTGAAGGTGGAGAGCTCGATCCTCCACCTTCAGATCTTGTCGTTTTTGATTTTGCCCCGCAGTGCATTATCGAACATGAAGGCTACCGACCGTTGGTCAGTGAGGAGAGTGAATCTCCTGCCGGCCAGGTAATGCCTCCAATGTCGCACAGCTTCCACTATGGCTTGGGCTTCCTTTTCCACTGAGGAGTGGCGGATTTCTGAGGCGTGGAGGGTCCGGGAGAAAAAGGCCACGGGTCTGCCGCTTGGTTAAGGGTGGCCGCTAGAGCTACGTCTGATGCGTTGCTCTCGACCTGGAAGGGGAGGGACTCGTCGATGGCGCGCATCGTGGCCTTTGCGATATCCGCTTTGATGCGGCTGAAGGCCTGGCAAGCCTCTGTCGACAGAGGGAAGGTAGTGGTCTGTATTAGGGGGCGGGCCTTGTCTGCGTACTGGGGGACCCACTGGGCGTAGTATGAAAAAAACCCCAGGCGTTTCAGGGCTTTGGAGCAGTGCGGGAGGGGAAATTCCATGAGGGCGCGCATACGTTCGGGGTCGGGGCCTATTATCACATTGCGCACTACGTAGCCCAGAATGGCTAGCCGATTGGTGCTAAAAACGCACTTGTCCTCGTTGTACGTGAGGTTCAAGGCTTTGGCGGTCTGGAGGAATTTTTGGAGGTTGGCGTCGTGGTCCTGCTGGTCGTGGCCGCAGATGGTTACATTGTCGAGATACGGGAACGTGGCCCGCAACCCATGTTGATCAACCATTCGGTCCATCTCCCGTTGGAAGACCGAGACCCCGTTTGTGACGCCAAATGGGACCCTTAGGAAATGGTATAATCGCCCGTCTGCCTCGAAGGCTGTGTACTTGCGGTCACTTGGGCGGATGGGGAGCTGATGGTAGGCGGACTTGAGGTCCACGGTGGAGAAGACTTTATATTGGGCAATCCGATTGACCATGTCGGATATGCGGGGGAGAGGGTACGCGTCTAGTTGTGTGTACCTGTTGATGGTCTGGCTATAGTCTATGACCATCCTTTGTTTCTCCCCTGTCTTCACTACTACCACCTGCGCTCTCCAGGGACTATTGCTGGCCTGGATTATGCCTTCCTTTAGTAGCCGCTGGACTTCGGACCGAATGAAGGTCCGGTCCTGGGCGCTGTACCGTCTGCTCCTAGTGGCGACGGGTTTGCAATCCGGGGTGAGGTTCGCAAACAAGGACGGGGGTTGCACCTTGAGGGTTGCGAGGCCGCAGGTAGTGAGTGGGGGTATTGGGCCGCCGAATTTGAACGTAAGGCTCTGTAGATTGCATTGGAAATCTAATCCCAGTAAGGTGGGGGCGCAGAGTTGGGGAAGGACGTTTAGTTTGTAGTTTTTGAACTCCCTCCCCTGCACCGTTAGGGTAACTATGCAGAATCCTTGGATCTGTACGGAGTGGGATCCTGCAGCTAGGGAAATCTTTTGTGCGCTGGGATAGGTGGTCAAGGAACAGCGTTTTACCGTGTCGGGGTGGATAAAGCTCTCCGTGCTCCCGGAGTCGACTAGGCATGGTGTCTCGTGGCCGTTTATTAGCACCGTTGTCGTCGTCGTCTGGAGTGTCCGGGGCCGAGCTTGATCGAGCGTAATTGAAGCGAGACGTGGTTGTAGTAGCGGAGTGGGGTCCGTTGTTGCCGTCCAAGATGGCGTCGGGGATGAACAAAATGGCCACCCCATACATCGCACATGGCTGGGGGTCACAAGATGGCGGCGGGGGTGGACAAAATGGCTGCCCCCACGCGTCGTAGAGGTTTGGGGTGGTCCAAGATGGTGGCGCCCTTCCTCCCCTCGTGGTGGCCGGGACCCAAAATGGCGGCGTCTGCAGGTCGCACATGGGGCGCTGGGGGGGTTGGGGAGCGTTAGGACCGCGCGGGGCTCCCTGTTCTCCCAGGACCGCGGTGGTCAGGACCCAAGTTGGTAGCGCCGGCGGGTCAGACGTGGGGCGCAGGGGGGGGGGTTAGGGGGGCGTTAGAGATGCCCAGAACTCCCTCTTCTCCATGGGGAGTGGTGGTCGGGACCCAAAGTGGTAGCGCCGGCGGGTCATACATGGGGTGTGGGGGGCGTTGGGGAGCGTAAGCGGCGTGCAGGGCTCCCTGTTCTCTCGGGACCGCGGTGGTCGGGACCCAGAGCGGCTGCGCCTGCGGGTCGTACATGGGGCGCTGGGGGGGTTGGGGAGCGTAAACGGCTTGCAGGGCTCCCTGTTCTCCCGGGAGAGCGGCGACCTCGCGGGACCGGCACACAACCGCGAAATGGCCCTTTTTCCCGCAGCTCTTGCAGATCGCTGTGCGGGCCGGGTAGCGCTGTCGGGGGTGTTTCGCCTGGCCGCAGAAATAGCAGCGGGCGCCCCGGTGCGACTTGGCGTTTGGACCGCGCAAGCCTGTGGGGTGTCCGGGGTGGGGGGTGGGTTTGTCGTGACGGGTACGTACGGAGCCCAATGGCCTGCCGCGCGGTCGGGGCCGTAGGCGCGGGTATTACGCGCGGCCAAGTCTAGGGAGGCTGCTAGGGCCCGGGCCTCTGAGAGTCCTAGCGACTCTCTTTCTAGAAGTCTTTGGCGGATTTGGGAGGAATTCATACCTGCCACAAAAGCATCGCGCATTAACATGTCCATGTGTTCATTTGCGTTCACCGAAGGGCAGCTGCAGGCTCGTCCCAAAATCAGCAGCGCGGCGTAGAATTCGTCCATCGATTCTCCGGGACCTTGCCGTCTCGTCGCAAGCTGGTAGCGAGCGTAGATTTGGTTAACTGGGCGGACATAGAGACTTTTCAGTGCTGCGAACGCCGTCTGGAAATCCTCCGAGTCTTCGATGAGGGAGAAGATCTCCGTGCTTACCCTCGAGTGCAGGACCTGTAGTTTTTGGTCTTCTGTGACCCGGCCGGTGGCCGTTCTGAGGTAGGCCTCGAAACATGTCTGCCAGTGCTTGAAGGCTGCTGCCGCGTTCACTGCGTGGGGGCTGATCCTCAGGCATTCCGGAATGATCCTGAGCTCCATAGTCCTTTTTAGGCATGCTTAATAAATTGTAGCGCACAAAGACTCCGTGAGACGAATAGAGTGAAGTCGATGAGGCTTTATTAAGTGTGTCTGTTCCCCCGCAGCTCGATAGTAGAATGGCCTGCGGGGGAGGACTCCGGCTTCTTATACTCCGCCTTCAGGGCGGAGCTAGAGGTCAACGGCCAACCAGGACCCGGGATCTGTCAGCCAATGACATTAGGGCTTCCAGTCCCACATGACCCCTAATACATACTACCACATGGACCAGATAATAATATCATCGATGTACACTCGCACTCCCTCGATGCCCTCCATCATTTGCTCCATTATGCGGTGGAACACCTCCGAGGCGGAGATGATGCCAAAGGGCATCCGGTTGTAACAGTAGTGACCGAACGCGGTGTTAAATGTACACAACTTTTGACTGGACGCATCCAGCTGTATTTGCCAAAACCCCTTGGAGGCATCCAGCTTCGTGAAAAACTTGGCGTGAGCCATTTCGCTGGTGAGCTCTTCTCGTTTAGGTATAGGGTAGGGTTCCCTCATGATGTTACGGTTCAAATCTTTGGGGTCGATACAAATGTGAAGTTCCCCTGATGGTTTTTTGATACAGACCATGGAGCTAACCCAGTCCGTGGGTTCAGTGACCTTAGAAATGACGCCCTGGTCCTGGAGGTCTGGCAGCTGCTGCTTACTTAGCCTCCTACTCTACTCCCTGTACACACACGACTGCGTGGCAAAACATGGTTCCAACTCCATCTACAAGTTTGCTGATGATACGACCATAGTGGGCCGGGTCTCGAACAACGATGAGTCCGAATACAGGAGGGAGATAGAGAACCTAGTGGAGTGGTATAGCGACAACAATCTCTCCTTCAATGCCAGCAAAACTAAAGAGCTGGTAATTGACTTCAGGAAGCAAAGCACTGTACACACCCCTGTCAGTATCAACGGGGCCGAGGTGGAGATGGTTAGCAGTTTCAAATTCCTAGGGGTGCACATCTCCAAAAATCTGTCCTGGTCCACCCACGTCAACGCCACCACCAAGAAAGCACAACAGCGCCTATACTTCCTCAGGAAACTAAGGAAATTTGGCATGTCCACATTGATTCTTACCAACTTTTACAGATGCACCACAGAAAGCATCCTATCAGGCTGCATCACAGCCTGGTATGGCCATTGCTCGGCCCAGGACCGCAAGAAACTTCAGAGAGTCGTGAACACCGCCCAGTCCATCACACGAACCTGCCTCCCATCCATTGACTCCATCTACACCTCCCGCTGCCTGGGGAAAGCGGGCAGTATAATCAAAGATCCCTCCCACCCGGCTTACTTACTCTTCCAACTTCTTCCATCGGGCAGGAGATACAGAAGTCTGAAAACACGCACGAACAGACTCAAAAACAGCTTCTTCCCCACTGTCACCAGACTCCTAAATGACTCTCTTATGGACTGATTTCATTAACACTACACCCTGTATGCTTCATCCGATGCCAGTGCTTATGTAGTTACATTGTATATGTTGTGTTGCCTTATTATGTATTTTCTTTTATTCCCTTTTCTTCTCATGTATTCAATGATCTGTTGAGCTGCTTGCAGAAAAATTCTTTTCACTGTACCTCGGTGTACGTGACAATAAACAAATCCAATCCAATTGAGGCAGTCCTTAAGGGGTGCCGGCACCCGACGCGGTGCATGAACCACAGGTGTGGCATTTGGCTTCAGCAGTATCTTGTATCGGTAAGGTAGTGTACCCATACCTTCGAAGACGCTGTGGTATTGTGCTATGATGTCATCTAATTGGGCTTGGAAGTTGACATCTGGCGAGATCGTTGCCTCTGCGGACAACATGGGGTGAACCCGCTGCACAAGATTCAGGATTATGCAGGCCCGAGCACCGAGCGGGGAAGCTCTGTTGGTTTCTACAATTTCAAAACGCAGGGTTGCTTTTGAAGAACGATGGGATACCACAAGCTGGCATGAGCCACTGGCAGCAATGGCATTGCCATTGTAGTCGAGGACCTGGCAGGCCGGTGGGGGAATGCTTGGCTTGGCGCAGATGGTGTCAGGTTACACTTTAAAATGAGGTTCGCTGAAGCGCCGGTGTCCAGCCTGAAGCGTATGCGAGCCTCGTTGACCGTAAGGGTGGCACACCATTCGTCGTCCGGATCAATGCTCATCACTGGGAGTTGTTCCACCTTCTTCGCTGAAAGCATCGTATGCTTGGTGATGATGCCCACCCCCGAGTGGGGATGTGAGGTCCTCGGTGTCGGAATCTGGAGCCATGTCAGAGTCGGAGTCTGCAATGGGTTGCTGTACTGACCGGACGTTCTTGCACTGTGACTGGGATCGCTGTGTATATGGGCACTTGAGCAGATCTGTACAGGGCTGCGTAGTGGCCAAGCTTGCCACACTGGAGACAGCGTCGAGATTTCACGGGACATTGCCGCTTTAAATGGGCGGAGCCATAGTTGTTGCACGTCATGGCGCCGACATCAGGCCGCTCCATGCGCCACCGCGCATGCGTGGTGCAGTCGAATGATGTGTGCACCTGCGCAGTTCGGTCTTCGGCCTCGCCGTGCCCTTGGTCGTGGTGCGCATGCGCAGGAGGCCGGGAAAAGCGGCAAAATGGCCGACCTCATCCAGACTCAGGCCCTGGAGCAGTTTTACGGCCTGAACCCGCTTTGCATCATGGGGGCTTGCCACGCCACCTCTGCCGCCTTGATATGGGAGTACCGGTTGTTAGCGTGCTCGTGGAGGACACAGGTTTCGATGGCGATGGTAAGGGTGAGCTGCTTAACTTTAAGGAGCTGCTGGCAAAGGGGATCGGAGTGGACCCCGAAAACGATCTGGATCATGGAGTCGGAAGTGGAGCCATAGTTGCAGGATTGCGCGAGGATACGGAGATGGGTTAAGAAGGACTGAAAAGGTTCATCCTTACCCTGAAGCCTCTGCTGGAACACATAGCGTTCAAAGCTCTCGTTGACTTTGATGTCACAATGGCTGTCGAACTTCAGCAGGACTGTTTTAAACTTTGTCTTGTCCTCGCCTTCAGCAAAGGTGAGGGAGTTGAAGATGTGGCTAGCGTGGTCCCTGATATGTTGGGTGCTTTGGATCCGTGGAACACATGCAGGCTACAAACACTTAAAATAGAACAACACTATTTTATTAAGCTAGAAACTGTTGAACATACTTTCACTGTGGGTTAACACGACGTTAGATTAAACTAAAGACCTATGCCTATCCTAACCAGTCTATGCACTCAGCACATGGTGAAGATCTGTGCTGTAAGCTGTATGCTCTGTCCTTCTGAGAGGCTGCATCCCAAATGACTGGGAAAACTGATGCCCTCTGTCTTTATAGGGAGTGTGCTCTAACTGGCTGCGGTGTTGTGTGTGTTGATTGGTCTTGCTGTGTGTCCATCAGTGTGTGTGCCTGCACCATGATATACTGGTGTATATTATGACATCCCCCTTTTATAAAAAAATGTATGTGTGTGGCAATAAATAATGTGTGGTGATAACGTTCCGAACTATGTGTGGGGTGCGAAGACATATTTACAGGACTATGTACATGAGAACTAAGCTATTTACATGGGAAGGTGCCTGGTGCAGAGAAGCAGTATGCAACAAGAGTAACGAGATCAACACTATATACAAACCAGGGAAACGATCAAACAAAGCAACAAAACAATTCAGGGAGTCCATAAATTCGAAACGTTCATAAATTTAGTCTCTGAGGTGGGCGACAAAGTCTGGTTGACCGCCTCAAGGGTGGGTCGAGAGCCGCCGTTCAGGAGCGGGCTGGACTGCGTCAAAGTCAGGAGGAGGCAGAGTGACAGGGAGCTCTGCATAGTCCGTGGCAGGGTCAGCAGGAGGGCGAGGCGACACTGGAGGATCACGTGGCGAGCGTGGAACGAGACGAAGGACACGTCGATTGCGGCGCAGAATAGAGCCATCCGGTAGACGAACCAGGAACGAGCGGGGGGCCACCTGCCGAAGGACAACAGCAGTTGCAGACCAGCCACCATCTGGAAGGTGGACGCGGACGTTGTCATCTGGAGCCAGAGCAGGGAGATCAGCTGCACGGGAGTCATGAGCCGCCTTGTGCTGTGCACGAGACAGCTGCATCCGGCAAAGGACCGGAACGTGGTCGAGGTCTGGGACATGGATGGACGGCACCATCGTCCTCAGGGTGCGACTCATGAGTAATTGGGCTGGTGACAGGCCAGTGGACAGTGGGGCGGAGCGATAGGCCAGCAAGGCAAGGTAGAAATCAGACCCAGCATTGGCAGCCTTGCATAGGAGCTGTGTGACGATATGTACTCCCTTCTCTGCTTTACCGTTGGATTGGGAGTACAGGGGACTGGACGTCACATGGGCAAAATTGTACTGCCTGGCAAAGTTGGACTATTCTTGGCTGGCGAAGCAGGGGCCATTGTCCGACATAACCGTGAGCGGGATGCCGTGTCGAGCAAAGGTTTCTTTACATGCACGAATGACTGCAGACGAGGTGAGGTCGTGCAACCATATCACCTCCGGGTAATTCGAAAAGTAGCCCACGATCAGGACATAGTCTCTACCCAGCGCGTGGAACAGGTCTATGCCCACCTTGGCCCATGGTGACGTGACCAACTCATGGAGCTGCAGGGTTTCACGTGGTTGGGCCGGCTGGAAGCGCTGACAAGTGGGGCAGTTGAGCACTGTGTTGGCTATGTCCTCATTAATGCCGGGCCAGTACACTGCCGTCGACGGCACTTTTCCACGCCAAGGTGGCCCTCGTGCAGTTGTTCCAGGACAAGCTGGCACATGCTATGCGGGATGACAATGCGGTCCAGTTTTAGAAGAACCCCGTCTACTACCGCCAGATCATCTCTGACATTATAGAATTGAGGACATTGACCCTTGAACCACCCATCAATTAGGTGGTGCATGACACGTTGTAGCAAGGGGTCAGCCGCCGTCTCGCGACGAATCTGGACGAGGTGTTCATCCAAGGCAGGTAGATTGGAGGCCGCGAATGCCACATGGGCGTCAACCTGGCAGACAAATCCCGCTGGGTCACATGGAGTGTTGACTGCCCTGGAGAGAGCATCAGCAATGATGAGGTCCTTGCCTGGGGTGTATACCTGCTGAAAGTCGTATCGCCGGAGCTTGAGAAGAATACGCTGGAGGCAAGGCGTCATGTCGTTCAAGTCTTTCTGTATTATATTGACAGCGGGCGATGGTCGGTCTCAACGGTGAATTGAGGAAGTCCGTAGACATAATCGTGAAACTTAACAACACCGGTCAGAAGGCCCAGGCACTCCTTTTCTATCTGCGTGTAGCGCTGCTCCGTGGGGGTCATCGCACGTGACGCATATGCAACGCGGACCCATGATGAGGCCTCATCACGTTGAAGGAGCACTGCCCCAATGCCGGATTGACTGGCATTGATCGAAATTTTGGTCTCCTTTGCTGGATCAAAGAAAACTAAGACTGGGGCCGTGGTCAGTTTTGCCTTGAGTTCCCTCCATTCGCACTCGTGGGTAGGGAGCCATTGGAAGTCTGCCGTCTTCCTGACCAGGTTCCTGAGAGCCGTGGTATGAGAGGCGAGGTTAGGGATGAATTTCCCTAAAAAATTGACTATGCCCAGAAATCGGAGGACCGCCCTCTTGTCCTCTGGTGTTTTCATAGCTGTGATGGCAGCTACCTTGTCCGCATCCGGCTGCGCACCCAATTGGGAGATGTGGTCCCCGAGGAACTTAAGTTCTGTCTGACCAAAAGACCATTTGGCCCTGTTGAGGCGGAGGCCATGCTCATGTATACGTCTGAATACGCACTGGAGGTGACTAACATGCTCCTGCGGGGTGGTGGACCAAATGATTATGTCATCGACATAGACGCGAACACCTTCAATACCTTCCATCATTTGTTCCATAATCCTATGTAACACTTCTGATGCAGAGATGATCCCAAACGGCATCCTGTTGTAACAATATCTTCCAAAGGGGGTGTTAAACTGCTGGATTTATCGAGGTGGATTTGCCAGAATCCTTTTGAGGCGTCGAGTTTGGTAAAAAGCTTGGCGCGAGCCATCTCACATGTGAGCTCTTCGCGCTTGGGAATTGGATAGTGCTCTCTCATAATATTGCGATTTAGATCCTTGGGATCGATGCAAATTCTCAATTCGCCGGAAGGCCTTTTTACACATACCATGGAACTGACCCAGTCGGTCGATTCCGTGACTTTGGAAATCACTCCTTGGTTCTGGAGGTCCTGCAGCTGCTGCTTGAAATGAAATGAATGAAATGAAAATCGCTTATTGTCACAAGTAGGCTTCAAATGAAGTTACTGTGAAAAGCCCCTAGTCACCACATTCCGGCGCCTGTTCGGGGAGGCTGTTACGGGAATCGAACCGTTCTGCAGGCCTGCCTTGCTCTGCTTTCAAAGCCAGCGATTTAGCCCTGTGCTAAACAGCCCCTTGAGGCGATCCTTAAAGGGCACTGGGACCTACGAGGTGCGTGCACCACAGGCGTGGAATTCGATTTTAATAAAATCTTGTAGGTGTACGGGAGCGTGCCCATGCCCTCGAAAACGTCGTGGTACAGGTTGATAATGGCGTCGAGCTGCGCCCTGAAGTCAGTGTACTGAAAGGCAGACGTGTCAGCAGGCGAGAGAGAGTGAACTCTCTGAACTAGGTTCAATAGCTTGCATGACTGCGCGCCAAGCATCGAGGCTTTCGAGGAGCCCACGATTACAAAGGGAAGGATGGCTTTGCGTAACTTGTGCGTCACTTCAAGTTGGCATGAGCCGCTGGCAGCAATGGCATTGCCATTATAATCTAATAGCTGGCAGGCTAATGGCAGGATGACTGGTTTGACACAAACGCTTTGGAGGTCAGACCGCGCAATGAGATTGGCGGAGGCACCGGTGTCCAGGCGGAATCGTATTTGGGACCGGTTGACCATAAGGGTGGCACACCACTCATCGTCCGGATCAATGCTGTAGACCGATAGAGGCTGGATTCTTTGCTTCAGAGACACCCTGTTTTTTGTAATGATACCGACTCGAAAAGGCACCTTTGGGTCCTTGGTGTCAATATCGGGTAGCAGGTCCGAATCGGGCTCGGTGACCATGGGTTGAACGGCCCGGACATTCCTGCGAGGCTGGCTGGAGCGACGAGAGTTGGCAGGCTGAGCTGATCTGCATAAAGCAGCAGAGTGGCCAAATTTGCCACATCGCAGACATAGCCGGGATTTGGCAGGACACTGCCGCTTTAAGTGGGCGGGGCCACAGTTGCCGCACGTTGTAGTGTCAGTACGTTCGCTGCACCACCGCGCATGCGCGGTGCGGTCGTACGTGGTGCGCGCCTGCGCAGTACGTTCGTCGACGTCGCCGTCCCCTCGTTCGGTGCACACAAGTGCGGGAGTCAGCGAAAAACGCGCAAAATGGCCGCCCTCATCCAGGCTGAGGCCCCGGAGTTGCTCGATTGCTTGGACCCGTTCTGCCTCGTGGGGACCTTGCTGCGCCGTTTCAGCCGCTTGGATGTGGAAATACCGACTAGTGGCGTGTTCATGTAGCACGCAGGTCTCGATGGCAATCGCTAGGGTGAGCTGCTTTTCCTTGAGGAGCTGCTGGCGTAGGGGGTCCGACTGAACATTGAAAACGATCTGGTCGCGTATCATGGAGTCGGAGGTGGACCCATAATTACAGGACTGCGCAAGGATGCGGAGGTGGGTGAGAAAGGACTGGAAAGGTTCATCCTTACCCTGCAAACGCTGTTGGAATACATAGCGCTCGAAACTTTCATTCACCTCGATGTCACAGTGACTGTCAAACTTAAGGAGGACCGTCTTGAATTTTGATTTATCTTCACCATCAGCAAAGGTGAGAGAATTGAAAATGTGGATGGCATGGTCCCCGGCCGTGGATAGGAAGGGAGCGATCTTCCTGGTGTCTGAGGCAGCTTCCCGGTCTGTGGCTTCAAGGTAGAGCTGGAAGCGTTGTTTGAATATCTTCCAGTTGGCCCCTAGGTTACCGGTGATGCGGAGCGGCGGCGGCGGGCGGACGCTGTCCATTTTGCAGGATGGCTGTATGCAGGTGGAAGGCAGATCACTTGCAGGTAGGTCTAAGAAGTTCTAACATCCCTCAACTACTGGTACCATGATGTGTTGGGTGCTTTGGATCCTTGGAACACATATAGGCTACCAACACTTAAAATAGAACAACACTATTTTATTAAGCTAGAAACTGTTGAACATACTTTCACTGTGGGGTAACACGATGTTAGATTAAACTAAAGACCTATGCCTATCCTAGCCAGTCTATGCACTCAGCACATGGTGAAAATCTGTGCTGTAAGCTGCAAGCTCTGTCCTTCTGAGAGGCTGCATCCCAAATGACTGGGAAAACTGATGCCCTCTGTCTTTATAGTGAGTGTGCTCTAACTGGTGATTGGCTGCGGTGTTGTGTGTGTTGATTGGTCTTGCTGTGTGTCCATCAGTGTGTGTCTGCACCATGATATACTGGTGTATATTATGACAGTCCCCGGCAGTAGAGAGGAAGAGAGCAATCTTCCTGGCATTTGATGCGGTTTTGAGGTCGGTGGCCTTCTGCTTGAACTTATTTCATAGAATTTACAGTGCAGAAGGAGGCCATTCGGCCCATCGAGTCTGCACCGGCTCTTGGAAAGAGCACCCTACCCAAGGTCAACACCGCCACCCTATCCCCATAACCCAATAACCCCACCCAACACTAAGGGCAGTTTTGGACACTAAGGGCAATTTATCATGGCCAATCTACCTAACCCGCACATCTTTGGACTGTGGGAGGAAACCGGAGCACCCGGAGGAAACCCACGCACACACGGGGAGGATGTGCAGACTCCGCACAGACAGTGACCCAAGCCGGAATCGAACCTGGAACCCTGGAGCTGTGAAGCAATTGTGCTAACCACCATGCTACCGTGCTGCCCCTACTTCTGCTTGAAAATCTTCCAGTTAGCACCGAGGTTGCCGGTGATGCGGAGCTGCGGGGGAGGGCGGACGCTGTCCATGTTACCGGATGGCTGATCGCTGGTCAAAACCAGACAATCTCAAGGTAGGTCCGTCAAACTCGAGCATGACTCACTGGTACCATGATGAGTTGGGTATGCCGGGTCTGCGAGGACTGCGTTTACTGCAGCAGTGAGAGAGACAGGCTTCCAACACTTGAAGAAATGCAACTCGATTTTATTGAACTCTTAACTATCATACATACTTTAATTGTGGTTGACACTATACTGACTTGACTGGAGACCTGAGGCTAACCTGACCAGACTATCTTACTACCACATGGTGTATGTTCTAGTTGCTGCTCACGGGCTCTGACTGTCTCAGAGGCTGGATCCCAAGAGAGCGGGAAAACTAGCGGCCTCGGGCTTTATAGTGGTCGTGTCCTGTCTGGTGATTGGCTGCTGTATTCTGTGTGTTCACTGGTCATCCTGTGTGTCAATCACTGCATGTCTGTGCACCATCATACACCTGTGTGTATATTATGACACCCTCGACAGCGAATCTTTGAACATTTCCCACAGGTGCAGGGCCAGTGCTGCCGTGATCTTCTTGTAGAGGTTCACCGGGAACCCGTTTGGTCACGGTGCCTGCCCTGACTGCATGGAATTGATGCATTCCATGATCTCTTCCAGTCCTAATGGTGCTTCTAGTTCTTGCTTCTTCTCTTACCCCGCAACCGGTATTTCCAGCCTCCCATTAAATTTTTAATCTTCAAGTCCCACTCTGGGGGTTCGGAGGTGGACAGTCCCCGGTAGAAATTCACAAAGGCTCCGTTAATCTCATCTGGAGCTGTGACCAACCTACCTTTCCCGCCCTGATCTGTGTTATATTTTGTGTGACAGCCTGTTTTCTCAGCTGGTGTGCCATCAGGCAGCTGGCCTTGTCCCTGTGCTCACAAAAGGCCCCCCATGCCTGGTGGAGCTGGTTCACTGCTTTTCCAGTAGAAAACAGGTCGAATTCTAATTGTCGCTTCTTCCACTTCTTCAGCAGCTTACGGTTAATGTCGCAGAGTACTGTCGATTCACTTCCAATATGAAGTCGATCAGCCGATGCTGCCTACCCTTTCCCTGTTGTCTTTGCGGGCCCTATACACTATTATTTCCCCCTGATCACCACCTGTAGTGCCTCCCAGAATGTGGAGGGAGAGACCTCCCCATTCTGGTTGTAGCTTACATATCCGTCGATGTCTTGTGACATTTTTTTTAGAACGCCTTGCCGGCGAGGAGGGCTATGTCCAGCACCCATGGGGGTGCTTGGCCCAGCCCGTCTCCAAGCTCACATCCATGTAGTGTGGTGTGTGGTCCGAGATTACTATCCCGGAATACTTCACTCCTACCACTGCTGGAAGCACCGACTTACCCACGACGAAGGATATGTGGGAATAGGCTTTGTGAACATGGGAGAACTCCTCCCTCGGGTGGTTGAACCTCCATATCCCCTCCCATCCCCATGGGGAGTTGAGACAGTTGGTAAAATTAGAAGGAAGCACATGATCAAGTCGGGTGGAGGAATCGGATTACAGCCTTTTCTGCTCCTGGGCAGGAGGAGGATCAGTGAGTAAATGATCCCCACGTTAGTACTTCTTAAGGACGTACATCAAGTTTGTTCCCTTCCAGTAATGCACGGTCAAGAATTTTGCATAGCCTTGGGCCCACTTGCTTTGCAATGTGACTTCAAAATCCAAACACCTCAGGGAATGAACAAACCATTTTAGATAGTGGTGCTTTCCTGCTGATCACAGTAGACTACTATCTACTGATCGGGGCTGGTTTAGCACAGGGCTAAAGAGCTGGCTTTTAAAGCAGACTAAGGCAGGCCAGCAGCACAGTTCAATTCCCGTTCCAGCCTCCACGAACAGGCGCAGGAATGTGGCGACTAGGGGCTTTTCACAGTAACTTCATTTGAAGCCTACTTGTGACAATAAGCAATTTTCATTTCATTTTTCTTCATTTTCATATCTATATAAGCTTACAAACAAGGAGCAGGAATAGGCCATTTGGCGCCTTTACAATTTAATAAGATCATGAGTGATCAGATAGTAACCTCAAATCTGCCTACCCCTAATAGCTTATCACCTCCTTGCTTACCAAGAATCAATCCACCTCTGCCAAAAAAATATTCAAAGAATTCTGCTTCCACCGACCTTTCAGGAAGAGAGTTCCAAAGACTCACCCTCTAAGTGAATACATTTCTCTACATCTCCATTTTAAATGGGCAATCCTTTATTTTTTAACAGTAATTCTCCTACAACAGTAAACATCCTCTCCACATCCACCCAGTCAAGACACCTCAGGATCTTATAGGTTTCAATCAGGTACACCCTCTAGCTCTTCTGACTCCAGTGATACGAGACCAGGCTGTCCAGCTTATCCTCATAAGACAATCCGCCCATTCCAGGTATTAGTCTGGTAAACTGTCAAACTTCTTCCCTTGTAGCTCTCAGGACATTGTGGTCCTCTGGCACCAGAGGTTTGGTTCCCTCTGTCACCCTTCGTTTATGGGTCCACCCCATCTGCAAATTGTTTACTCAGCAGGGAGGACAGGGAACAAAGAGGGAGGAAGTCTGATGGTCACATGCATCTGCTTCGGGTTGAGCTACAGGATCATAAGGGACAGCAGGGAAGACAAGTAACACGCCCCATAGAAGCTGCCACTAACCAGCTGTCAGAGATCCAGTGCCGCAGAAGGTTATGACTTTCAAGGGAAGTCATGATGAGCATATGCCAGATGATTGGCCCGGAGGTAGCCTCTAATTGTGTAGGTGGACACACAATGCCAGTGGCTCTGAAGGTCACTGTGGCACTAAATTTCTATGTCTCCAGATTGTTCCAGGGCGCAGTGGTAATCTTTGTGGGGTCTTCCTGTCAGCTACACACAGCTGTGTCAAGTTGGTGTTTGATGCTCTTTTCAAACATATTAGAACATTTGTTCACTTCAAGTCAGACAGGCTGAACGGGCCAGCGACTTTGCTGCCATTGCAGGTTTCCCTCGCATTGAGGGCGCCATCAATTGCACCTGTGTGGCCATCAAAACGTCAGGTGGCCAGCCGGGTGAACAGGAAGAGGGTCCAGGACCCAGATTCTGCAGGTCTGTGTAAGGTATCCAGGCAGCTATCATGATGCCTACCTACTATGGCATTTCGAAGTGCCAAGACTCCTCATTGCTCCAGATCGCCTCGAAGGGTTGCTGATTGGTGACAAGGGGTATCCACTGAAAAAGCGGCTGATGGCACCTGTCAGGCGATCGAGGATAGGGGCAGAGATGCAACCGCTGCCATGTATCCACAAGGGTGGTGGTGGAGAGGACCATTGGGCTGCTGAAGATAAGGTCCCGATGCCTGGGCGCATCTGGGGACGCCCTGCAGTATCCTCCCAAACAAGTGTCGCTCATCATAGTTGTATGCAGCACTCTTCATAATCTTGCTCTCTTCCAGTGTGAACATCTGGACCAGGAAGACGATGTGGCTGATACACCTAGATCAGAAGAGGATATCAATGTTGACTCGGATGCAGATCCCAGGCAGCCAGAAGGTGAGGACGAGCAGGCTGACATCCCAATCTCAACCGGTTTATATTTAGCCACTCCATGAGCCCAATTGCCTGACTAATAAAGGTTTATAACCCAGATGTCTGTCCACAGCCATTTATGAGGTTGAAACCATTTGAGCACACAGGACACAGGTTTGTGCGTTATAAGAATTTAATGGTGACAATCACGTAACACAAAGTGATAACATCCAGCTGGATAATCTACAGAAAACAGTGAGGGAGAAGAAAATCAAAAGCACTCTGCGCAAACCCCTGGTTGTGTTCACCATGACTTTATGTTTGTGGGTGCTATGTCTAGGTGTCCCCACCCCTCGCTGTCAGTAGAATAAGAAGCAGGTTGTTGACGTTGATGCCGTGTTGGCACTGATGAACTTGGTGGTCATCCTTTGCCTGGCAGAGCCTGAGCAGGCTCTGCCCAGCAACATGGCTGGGCACTCTTCAGTCGCCATGGACTCAGAGGATGGTGTGGTGACTGGCAAGGAGGCATCTCCAGGACAGTAGATTTTCTTCACTAAAAGGCATTAATGAACCAGATGGGTTTTTACAAAAATCAATTATAGTTTCATTGATACTAGTTTTATAGTTTCATATTCCAAATTTTATTAATTGAATTTTAAATTCTACCAGTTGCTACAGTAGGATTTGAACCTGTGTCCCCAGAACATTAGCCTGCCCTCAGGATCACTAATACAGTGACATTTCCACCATGCCACCATACCTCAGAATACTGACACCCTGCTTCTACTTCTTATTATCTTAAATTGCTGGGATCACAGCATAATTAAAACATTCAAAAGACGGTAAACGTGTTTGAAACAAATTGTGACTAGTTCACTGATAATCCTTTTATGAACAGATATAGGTTGGGAATATTTACCTTGGGGTAGAATTCATGGTGGATCTCCAGCCCAACCTTCACTTCTGCCTTAACCTTAACCCATTTCCTTTTGATGGTCCATGTTGGGTTCTCAGCTCAATTCTTATTGCCAATGCAGACGGAAATGCTATTGGTGGGAGTCGCAAGACCTGATGAAGCTGCAGCTTTGTGGGCTACACGAGATACTCGCACAAGTATACCATCTTGCAGCCTAATGTCACTTCCATCTGATGCTTCTGGGAGCTGATGGTTACTGTCATGAGCTTCCCCGGTGACAAAGGGACTCGGTAAAGACTCTTCCAAACATCACTTCAATGCCTCCCCCCTCCCCAACTCCCACTCCCAGTCTGCCTCTTAATGACTTAATTGTGACTGTTTCAGCTATGGGCTACAAGGTTAATGACAGAGAAAAAACAATTTCCACGTTTAGAAATTTCACAATCTCAGAACATTCCAAAACACTTCACACCCAATGAAGTACATTTCCTTTGAACTGTTTTAAGGTAGAAAACATGACAGGCAATTTGTGCACAGCAAGCTATCACGAACTGCGATGATCCGAAAACCTTTCTTCGTGATGCTGTTTGAGTCATATTGATTAAGACACCAGAGAGCACCCCGCTACTCTTCTTCACAAAAATACTATGGGAACTTTTACAGGCACATAGGAACAGAGAGAGGGTGTTACTTTAACATCTCATCAAGAGCTGGCATTTCTACCTCCGAACTGGCAACTTAGATTTTAGTGCTTAAGTCGCTGGAGTGATATTTGAACTCACAATCTTCTCATTCTGAGGCAGGCGTGCTGCCACTGAGGCATTGTTGAGTCACCTCAAGGAGTCAGGCCCTTGCCCTGCCACAATTTGCATGCAGTGGGTTGTGAAGGTATTGCCAGTGCTCATCTGGGCAACAGATGCTGGAGGGGAAATCCCAGTTGGGTCAGTAGACTGAAATCCTGCATTTTTCATCGTTCTCTGCTGCCTGATTCTAGGTGGAATTGCAGAAGAGACGTGGTCTCCCTATGCAGCTGGTGTAAGGTAGCCCCCAAAGCTTCTTTAAATTTTCAACACTCTGAGGTTCCAATGTGGGCTTGGTCTCACTAGATAGAGAGGGACTGAGGAAACCACTTCAGAGAGTATGTAAACTGTTTGAAAAAGTTGGCTTTATACTGAAGCTTTAATTATTCTAATTAGTAATTAAACATAATTTACCTTTGAGGGAGGGGGGGTCCTTTATTTGAAATGTAAGATGCATTCCTTGAACTTTAGGGTAATTGTCCCTTTAAGAACTTAAGCTGCGTTGTTTGATTAATAGGCCTATTGCATCACACTTTATTGCTTCTTTTCTGAGCCAAGATCATTGCCACACTTCAATCGGCTATCTACTGATGTGCAATAGTGCACTTAATGCTGAATGTCATTGTTGCATTATGTGAATCACTATAAGTGGTAATCCTGTTCTCCAATTCCAGCCATTAATGCGATTATGCATAATATAGTTTGTAGAAATCTTATAATTGGGTAATACAACATTTTGCTACGTACTTATTGCACAGTACAGCTCAGCGAAAAGACCCAGACGTGTGGTTCATACACCTCATTTGAACCTAAGGTTTTTACAGTCCGAGTTTCATTGTATACTATCTGCAAATCCTTCATTCCCCCATCCAATTCCACCTCCCCCACCTGCTGGAGGTGACTATTATAAATATTAAGGCAGCTGGGCAAAACCTTTGTCAAAGAGTTAGGTTTCAAGGAGCATCTTAAAGGAGGTGAGCTAGATATATAGAGGTAGACAAGTTAGGGTCCAGGCAGCTGAAGGCACAGCCATCAATGACGGATTTATTAAAGTTTGGGATGCACAAGAAGCCAGATTTAGAGGAGTGCAGATATCTTGGAGGATAGTATCTCTCTGGCAGACACAATGTATTATTGTGCTGCTGTTTAACTTGTGTCTGCTGGCACTTGGTCAAAAATACATAGAGTGACACGACAGCGCTGAGGGAATAATCACTTGTCAGATGTTCCGTTTTCAGATGAAGTAATGGAGCCCTTGAGTATTTGGTATTGGCTCAGCGGAGCACTCTCACCTTTGTGCACAGAATCTAAATCTGAAATTTCAGTGCAGTACTGAGGGAATGCTACACAGTCAAAGGTGCTAGCTTTTGGAGAAAATGTTAAATTGAAGCCCCTTGAGCTTTCTCTGTCGAGGTAAAAGGTCCCATTAATGGGAGAAAATCCAGGATACTGTTGTCAATCTGTGCACTGTGAACACACACATGTGCATACGGCTGACCCCAGGGTTGTCCATTGTTTAAGAATGTCATTAGGAGGGTAGCAGATGGACACTCCACTGCCTTCCCAGGTCTCCTCCATTAAATCCATGGCAGGAAGGCCTGTGGATAGTTTTCCTACTCCACCGCCAATTGAGACCCTTAAGTGTGTAATTATTGGCTGTCTGTCTGGAGGGGCAGTGGAAGAGGCAAGGAGAAATAGAAAACTCAGCTGGCCGAGAAGAAGGCACAGAGAAAACAGAGGCCAGAGAATTCTGCACCTTCTCAGTTTACAGAAAGTGTGGCAGAGGTTGCCATGCCAGGGTGGGACTCCTGAGCCACACCAGACAATGGTAAACACAGAGTTGACCAGCACCATCGTCTCACAGGATGGAAGGCTGCAAAAGATCCAGCCAAATCCAGGAGCTCATCACAACACCTTCAAAAGCACTCCAGAGAGTATCTTCAGCAACTTTGCAGTAGCAGGACGTTAATAAAAATCACGTTACCTATAAGCTGGGTGCACTTTCAATACCCATCACACATTGATCTGGTGAGAATTGTGCGCATATTCACTGGGTTGGACCCACAAGCTCCAAATTAGTGAAATTGGCATCACATCGCAGTGAGATATTTGTTTGTGGCGTGTGCTGAGGAACGCATAGGCGAGGGTCCTTATCAAGATCATGCGCCATGTAAGGCCACACCAGAAGCAGCTGGTAGCACAGTCTGCAACCGCAGGAGTGCATTTAGCTTATGGAGCACAACCTCCAACGGCGGTGCTACTGATCTGGATTTGGCAAACATGGCATTTCAGACCATTGCCATTAAGGTAAAGATGGATATTGACCAAGTTCCAAAACATCAAGTGAGAGTTTCTCACCAAATAAAGGCACGGTGGCAGTGTGCCACTGCTGCCTCACAGCGTTGTGGATCCTGGTTTGGTTCTGGCCTTGGGTAACTGTCTGTGTGGAGTTGCATATTCTCCCTGTGTCTGTTGTGGGTTACCTCCGGGTGTTCCGGTGTCCTGTCCAAAGATGTGGTTAGGTGGGGTTGCGGGGATAGGGTGGAGGGGGTGGTACTCTTTTGGGAGGTTCGGTGCAGACTCGGTGGGCACAATGACCTCCTTCTGCTTGTACGGATTCTATGAGAAAGAAGGGTTTGAGAGTCCAATGCCTTGGACACTGCAATAGAAAAAACTTGTTCAGATTAAATCTCTGATTGTACAATGACACAGGTTACTGGATTTCTGAAGATACAGGAGTGCCCTCTAATGCTGTACACTGGTATTGTACACTCTACATGCATTGTATCCGATCCCTAGAATGACTTGAAAAAACCCAATACCACCTTGCCCAAGGTAAATTAACTCGGCAGAAAACAGACATGGGACAATCTGATCTTGTGTCCACCCTAATTTTAATCTTCTTCAAAGTTTTTTTCGGGGAACCATTGGATGAAAGGAAAGTAAAATCTTACAACATTAAAAAGATTATTTTGAGGTATTCAGTCTGCTGTCAGAGAGGTACTCAGGGAAAGGTCAGACACGAGGTTCAGTTGTCATCGACTGACAGATGCCAGCTCATGATTTCTTGTTAATTTGATTGATCAGTGTTGAGCTGTGCTGAAACCTTGGGCTTGGCGTTTTAGTCAGATGATCAGTCCTCTGAAGAATTTTTTTCTGAGCAATAATGTGGATCTGGACACTGGGTGTGGTAGTTTCAGTGTGAAACAGTGCCCTCTCATGGACAATAGCATTTTTAAAATATAAATTTACAGTATCCAATTCTTTTTTTCCCAATTAAGGGGCAATTTAGTGTGGCCAATTCACCTACCCTGCACATCTTTTTGAGTTGTCGGGTGAGACCCACGCAGACGTGGGGAGAATGTCCAAACTCCACACAGACAGTGACCCGGGGCCAGGATCAAAACTGGGTCCTCGGTGCCATGAGGCACCAGTGCTAACCACTATGCCACAGTGCTGCCCCCCCCCCCCCACCCCCACCACCACCACCAGCCTCCCCACTTTGATCAAGCTCTTGGTCACCTGCCCTAATAGCTCCCTACGTGGCTCAATGCCAATTATTTGCTTAATTACTCTCCTGTGAAGAGGTTTGGGATGTTTCATTGCAGTAGGAGCACTATACAAATACAAGTTGTTGAGTTGTTGTTGTTGGATGACACTGCAACAAACATTGGCTTCTTTCTTTGGATATCCAGTGGTCTCCTGGGAAGCATCCAATTCCCCAGGAGTCTACTTGTGGCCTACGTCTAGTCATCTAAACTAAATGGATTTCTGTGGCTATGCACAGAAAAACTCGGTATTCCTTTGATGCTCCTGTTCCCTGGATATCTGGGAAACCCCCACATTGTCCAAATGACTTGGTGTTGGGAGCTGTCCTTGCAGGTATCCGACGTCTGGTACTTCTGAACTTGAAGAAAAGGTCAAAAACGCAAAATCTAAACATGTTTCTCCTCTTTCTATTATCTGCTTCAATGACCTTCCCATCAACTTTTTTAAAGATGTCTTCTGGGTTTGTTTGTGCATCAAAGGATTGCAGAACTGAGGAATAAACCAGACTTTGTGATCAAATTAGACCGAAACATGCCCCGCTTAATGACTTTCATTTTAAGAATGATTACAGTTTGGGGAAAGGATTACAGAGTTGCAGAGAGATCAGGTTTTCTGAACTCTGAAGTGAAGTAAGGATTATGTACATCTGAACTCGCTTTTGGCGGTTTAACATGAGTGCCGCGAAGACAAAAATAGGAATTTCTGTCTGGTTTTGTTTAGTGCAAGTCACAATGATTTTAAACAGATGTTGTACTCATGTTAAGTACATCATAGGAAGACCAAAGACCCTAAAAGAGTGAGTTTGAACTCCTGCGTGGGAAGTCAGTGGGATGGGTGGGCTGATGGTCCTGGGAGGTGCAATCTACTATAACTTGCCGGGTCCCATTTACATCTTGAGGTTAGCTGCACACCCCAAAATGGGTCTCCAGAGACTGGCTTGTCAACATCTGACGGTTTAGAGACTAGAGTTTGATTTTGGGGGGTGCGGGGGGGGGGGGGGGGGGGGGGGGGGGGTGCGTGCGTGTAGATGGGTTGAGCTTTGGGAGGAGGGCACTGGATTCAGAAGGTTTTGTGGCTTGCAATGTGAGGGGAATCTGAGGAAATCTGCGGCCCAAACTATCCCCACAAGGTCTACAATTGGGATAGGTCCTCAACTTGCATAGACTTGAGGTTACTCTCCGAGTCAGACTCAAACCACAGCTGCCTGAAAAAGCAATGGCATTAAGATAGTCATGGGCTGATCATTGAGCAACAATTGCAACATTTTTTTAAAAATTCCAATTAAGGGACAATTTAGCGCAGCCAATCCGCCTACCCTGCACATCTTTGGGTTGTGGGGGTGAGACCTACACAGACACGGGGAGAATGTGCAAACTCCATACGGACAGTGACCCGGGGCCGGGTTTGAATCCAGGTCCTCAGCGTCGTGAGGCAGCAATGCTAACCACTGTGCCACTATGCCGCCAACAATTGCAACTTTTTAACAGTGGGTCTGTCCTGTTTTATGGGCAGAGACTTAAAATTTCCCCTTAAATCTGCAAGAGCTAAACAGGGCTGCTGGTTACAAAATGTTTCTTCTGATTGAGGGAATCAGCATGATTAAGATGATAATAGATTGAACCATAAAAATCCACAGTTCACAAAGGGGCAATTTTGCCCATCATGTCTGCCTCAGATCTTAACAGAGCCATAGCTAATCTTGCTGTTAAGCAAGTTTTCGGAATTCAAATTGTTGTCACGAGTTAAGATAATCCTCTTGAAGGGCAGAAAAGGAATACAAATGTTACACCACTGAATATGTGAAGATAGTGATCATCATAGGATCCCGAACAGTGCAGGAGGCCATTCAGCCAATTGAGTCTCCACCGATCTTCTGAAAGAGCACCCTACCTAGGCCCATCTCCACCCTATCCCTGTAACCTGCACATCTTTGGACACTAAGGGCAATTGTTTTTGGCATGGCCAATCCACCTAACCTGCACATCTTTGGACTGTGGAAGGTGTGATTATAGGTAGACTATCATCCGTATATATGAGTAGTTCATCACCATTGTAAATTCTATGATCTATGATCTGCATGTGTATTATAAGTTATATGTCTTACTGTTGTAGTTCTACCATCCGACCAGCAGGTGGGACGAGTACGAAGTCCCAGGACCCGGGATGCACCACGTGTTCCTTCAGAAGGTGTTTGTAAATTGATAGCAGTCGCAGATTAGGGCAGCTCTGTTGTATCCTAGTGTAAATTTGTGTTAGATATTTATTTCCAACTGTATTCATCTTAGACATTTTAGTTATTTGCTAATGTAGTTAGAAATAAATAGCTTTGTTTATAAAACAAAGTCTAATGTTCTTTGTTCACATCAGCCCAATCAAAGAACATTACAGAAGGAAACTGGAGCACCCGGAGGAAACCCACGCAGACACTGGAGAACATGCAAACTCCACAGTCACCCAAGGCCTGGATCCAACCCAGGTCCGTGGTACTGTGATGCAGCAGTGCTAACCACGGTGCCACTCATGTTCTACTTACTGATGTTCTACTTATTTGCCCCCTTTATAGAATGGGGATGAAAAGAGTAAATACCTCAATTATAAATAATTTCCAATTCGTTTTCAGTATTTATTCTGCAAAACTGTTCCTAACCCCAGTGATCGCTACACAAACTCCAGGGTCCCAAGTTCGATTCCCAGCTTGGGTCACTGTCTGTGCAGTTTGCACGTTCTCCCCATGTCTGCATGGGCTTCCTCCGGGTGCTCCTGTTTCCTCCCACAAGTCTTGAAAAACGTGTTGTTAGATGATTTGGACATTCTGAATACTCCGTCTGTGTACCCGAACAAACGCCGGAGTGTGGTGACTAGGGGACTTTCACAGTAACTTCATTGCAGTGTTAATGTAAGCCTACTTGTGACACTAATAAAGATTATTATTGTATACGGCCCGACAGCGGGCCTATCGGACTGCGGAACCGGATCCTCCTGGATTGAGCGCATGTTAGGAACTGGACAAAAAGGGGGTCTTCGTGACCAAAGGTGATCTAAATGGCACCATAGTTGCCAGCTGCCGATGTGAACCCGGTAGGAGACCGAACGAGTCTGGCGGAGAACAATCCCCGAGAGCAAGCGGGCACTGATGATGAAATTCCAGACGCACACTGCGAAAAATGTCTGGGCGGAGGACGTGAAGCAGGGCAACGTCCGTGCTGTTCTTCAGCATGCCGTACCTATGCCCCGATATCCAGGAACAATGAACTCAGGTGGGTATGGAGTCGCCAGCCCAATAGCAACTCCGCTGGAGCTACTCCCGTTACTGCGTGTGGCGTGGTTTGGTAGGTGAACAAGAACCAAGCCAATCTCGTGTCCATGGAGCCTGAAGTTTGTTTGTGGAGTTCCAGGCTGAACGTCTGGATGACCGCTCAGCCAAACCTTTAGATGTCGGGTTGTAAGGAGCCATCCTTACATGTTGAAGTCCGTTGGCTTTAATGAATGCCGAGAATTCCTCACTTGTAAAGGAACCCTGTTGTGTGTAACTAGGACCTGGGGATGCCATGCGCAGAAAAGGAGGAGAGGCGCAGTTTATCGATGGTAGCATGGAGAGTGGATTGTCATCCGGTGGACCTCCAACCACTTCGACTGGGTGTCCAGCAACAGGAGAAATACAGAGTCCACGAATGGACCAGCGAAAGCAGCATGAACGTGGACCTAGGGGCAGCACAGCCACTTCCAAGGATGAAGAGGCATGGCGACAGGGCACTTCTGGTGTTCCTGGCAGACGGGGCATTGCTGGGCTAACCGCTCGATGTCCGAATTGGGTCCTGGTCACCAGACATAGCTCGTTGCAAACATAGTCATTTTAGAAACTCCTGGGTGTCCGGTGTGCAGGTCCTTCTATATGAGCTCCTGGCCTTTTGCTGGGACCACAACCCATGTGCCCCACAGAAGGACGACAAAGTGGCACAGTGGTTAGCACTGCTGCATCACAGCTCGGGGTCCAGGTTCAATTCCGGTCTCGGGTGACTGTCTGTGTGGAATTTGCACTTTCCTCCCATGTCTGTGTGGGTTTCCTCTGGGTGCTCCAGTTTCTTCACACAGTTCAAAAGATGTGCAGGTTAGGTGGATTGGCCGTACTAAGTTGCCCATTAGTGTCCAAAAAGTTAGAGCGATAGGGTGGAGGTGTGGGTTTAAGTACGATGTTCTTTCCAAGAGCCGGTGCAGACTCGATGGGCTGAATGGATTCCTTCTGCACTGTAGGGATTCTATGATTCTAGGATACCATCCTCCATACTGAGTTCGGACATCCTGGAGGAGATACCCTGCAGTTCTCTGGACAACTGTCGATATTGGCAACCAATCAATCAAGACCAGATGCCGCACTTTGGCGAGGATGGGATCCGTCTAGGTCCATTCGCAGTTGCGCAATGCGGTGACCGGCAGGGTGTCCATGAAGTTCAATTGGGCCACGACCTCGTCTGTCTGAGGGAGAAGCTTGGCTCGGTTGGCAGGGGAAAGCGGCACAGCGCGTCTGCATGTGCTATGTGGGTTCCGGCTGATGGTCTGATCCGGCTGAAAAGAGTACTCAAATGCGGCCAGTAGCAGTGCCCACAGCTGGATGCATGCCGACGCAATGGGCGGGATCACTTTGTCCTCACAAGAAAGGCCCAGTAGAGGCTTGTGGTCCGTAATGTTGTTGAAGTGCCAACTATATAAGTACTGGTGGAATTTCTTTCCACCAAGTACTATCACCAGACCCTCTTTCGCGATCTGAGTGTACTTGTGCTTGGCCGCGGTCAGCATCCGAGACTCAAAATTAATCGGTCATTCTCTACCATCCGGCATCCGAGGAGCCAAATCGGCCCTAATTCCATGAGGTAACGCATCGCAGGTGACGACTAAAGGCTTGCCTGAATCGTAGTGCGCCACCACACCAGTGGATGACAGCAGTCTCTTGATGCACTGGAAAGAAGCCTCCTGGGTCGCACTCCTGCCCAGTCCTGGTGCTTCTTTAAGAGCAGATGCAGAGGGACCAGTACAGCTGCAAGGTTCAGGACAAATTTCCTATAGTAGTTTACCAAGCCGAGAAACGAGTGGAGTTCCATCGTATCCGTCGGGGCGGGTGCCTTCTCCACCACCGGATGCAACCTGTTGTGATCCATGCGATAGCCTAAGTGGATCACCTCTTTGGCATAAGACACGCACTTGCAGGTGGATGCCAAACTCTGAAAATCGTCCAGCACTGCTTCCAGGTTCTTCAAATTCTCTTGGTCGGTAGTTCCCATGACCAAAGACATCTTCGAGGTATATCATGGCATGCGGCAAGAATTGCAGGATATTCTCCTATTCTCCATGATGCGCTGTAAATTGCACACACCGATGAGACCCCAAAAGGCAACCGGGTATATTCGTAGAGGCCCCGCTGTGTATTAATGATGACATATTGGCGAGAGGGCCGGTCTAGTTCTAGCTATAAATATGCAATGCTCATGTCCAGTTTGTGAAGGAGCAAACACCAGCCAGCTTGGCATACAGGTCCTCTATGCGAGGCATGGGGCAGCGGTCCAGCCTCGAGGCAGTTTGACCACCAGCTTGTAGTCCCCACAGAGACGGACCGTTCCAACAAGGACCACTGG
This sequence comes from Scyliorhinus torazame, assembly GCF_047496885.1. NCBI lineage: Eukaryota > Metazoa > Chordata > Chondrichthyes > Carcharhiniformes > Scyliorhinidae > Scyliorhinus > Scyliorhinus torazame. Next base: position 121,116,140 of record NC_092727.1, read on the forward strand.
TGCCGCCCAGTCGGTTAAGCACATGGGCCAAATGACTCACCAATCGAACGGGTTCAGCATTCACCTTGTCCACAAAGGCATAGGAAACAGGACGCGCCTGGAAATAGCATGGCTGAGCCACCAGGAATACCTGGATTTTAGCCACAGCACCTCTGAAGATCCCCAGCGCGAGCCTGAAAACCTCCGGGAACTTCCCAAGCACTTTGCACAAGCCAGCGGACCTCACCATGCATTGCCAGTCCAGGCGCATGAGGCGCAACCAATCGTGCCACAGTAGGCTGGGGCCATCCCTGACAATATTGAATTATTTACCCATCAGTCTGGCCTCAATAAAACTCAAGATGGATTTGTAGGTATAGTATTATTTATTTTTAACCAACTTGCAAGGCTGACTCGCTCCACAGAGATTCAGAACACACAAGCGGTCTCCTGGAGCTCCAGAACCGAGTGAGATCAGAGACAAAGAAACCTTTACAAATCTCATTCAAATGGAATCAAGTTTCAAATACAAGATTCTCATAGGTCATCCTATACACCCCCTGACCTGGCCATATATCCTGATTGGCTCACTTCGCATTCCTTAAATCTGGGCCTCTTGTTACCCAGAATCCTTTTCCCCATCCTTGCCATGCTTTCTGAATCCCTTTGTCCTTTGTTTGTGAACTCACTACTATCAGACTGGCTCTACATTATTGTAGCTAATATTCAAACTACCTATTTTATATCACATTCGTTTGTTCAATTCGTCATTCCCTCCTTTTATCATTTCATGATAACCTATCGGTCCAATCCGTAGCTACGGCCCCTCATCTAAGAAGCTTCATCGCAGCATTTCCAATTCCTGTTGTAGCACCCCGTCATCCGCTGTACCCTCGTGGATCCTAACAGCCAAGATTCTAGGGCGTCTATCTGTTCCAGTGCACCCTGCATTTTACCCATCACGCAGTTAAGGATGGCCAGGTCCACCAAGTTGCAGCCGAGTGCCACTGCTAAATACATGGCCATATTTATCAACCAGGCCTTCTAACCTCCGAATCCCCAGTTACCCCAAGCAGCTTATCATACTGTGAGTGGGAATTATCCCGAGGAAGGGGAAGGCAAATAGCCGGTGGTGCTGAACCCGGATCGTAAGGAAGAGTGACTTGCTCGGGCGGTGGCTCGGAACACTGACAATGAACCACCGTTTGGGGAGTGCCCCAAAGCGGTGAAACAGAAAATAACCTAGACACCGATGCGGGGTTCGGGTAGCAGACAAACCATCCCTGGCCATACAAGCGGTGGTAGATCTGGTATAAGAGATTCATACTGCCCAGGTTTCCCTCATTCCGGGTCCTAAATGAATTAAGTAAAGCTCCTGATAAACCACATTCTAGTTGTACTCTCCTTCTCACACGCTCTGTCCTCTCTCTAGTCCCCCTCTCTCTCTCACAACCTCTTCCTACCCTCTCCGTATGGTCTGACTTTACCTTTGTGGCACCAATCTTAACACATCCAAAATCAAATTTACATGTACTCCAAAAACAAGGCAATGTCCATGCAATGTTCCCTTCCCATCGCCGGGACCGGTGCAATTGCTTCATGAGTCCTGCATTGTCTGTTAACGTGATGACCTTCCATGAGTCGATACCATGTCCTTGTATATGGGGGCAGCGAAGAACGTCACCTCTGCATAAGTGAAATGTCCTTGTAGTTTGGTTGGGGTTACAGATGTAGATGATATTTTCCTTTTCCATTTCCGCCGCCGATGTCACTCCAAGCGAGGGGAGGCCGAAGATTACACAGGCGGTGCGTAGCCTGCTCCACACCTGTAAAACAGCGCTGGGGAAGGGAGGCAGGTTAGTGACCAACCTTTTTACAGTGGTGGACGTGGACCCAAGCACTCCGCCCCTCCACTTTAACTGCAGTGGGGATAATAAGGAGAACATGGAAGGGCCCCTCCCATCGTGGCTCCGACCCTTTCTGAGTCCAATTTTTGACCATGACATAACTACCAGGCTGCACTGAAAGCGGGCTATGTAATGGGGATGGTGGCGGGTGAGCCGCGTGGACATGGCCATGAAGCTCCTTGAGGACCTTAGTGAGGGCTAGAACATAGGTAGTCATTTCTTCAGTCATATGGTGAAACTGAACCAGTCTGGGAACATGCAGGTTCCAGGGAGTTCTAAGTGGCATGCCATAAAGGATCTCGGCAGGAGAGAGCCGGGCCGGTCCCGCAGGTGTAACCCACAGCTGCAAGAGGGCCACGGGGAGCAACTTAAACCATGCCAGTCCCGTGTCTGCTCTTAATTTAGCCAATTTAGTTTTGAGGGTCTGATTGTGTCTCTCAATCAACACGGCCGCCTGCGGTCTGTACGCACAGTGTAACTGCTGGCGTATGCCCAACTGGGAGCAGAACTCCTTGTTAATCTGTCCAATAAAATGAGGCCCATTATCAGAACTTAACTGAGCTGGTATGCCGTACCAGGGAATGATTTCCCGCATCAGAACTTTAACCACAGTAGCAGCTTTATTATCGGTAGTCGGATATGCCTCAACCCATCTGTTGAACACATCCACAATGACCAAAATATATTTATAACATTGCCACCTTTCCAACTCAATGTAATCCATTTGGAGCGTCTCAAAGGGACCACTGGGCAACGGGGTTTGCCCCATACCACAAGGGATACCTTTGCCGGTGTTATATTGCTGACAAATCAAACACCGATTACTGATACTCTGGGCCAGCCCCTGCATTTTAGGGTGCCACCAAGTGTCCAGCAACAAATCACTAGTCCCCTGAGCCCCATAATGAGTTGCAAAATGTACACATTCTATGACCCATAAAGCCAGTACATCAGACATACAAGTCTGATGTGCTGGCGTGGTCCATAAAGAAGAAACAGAATCAGATGTACAACCTAACCGTTTCCACATTTGTTTATCACTCTCAGGAGCGTCCTCCTGTAACCTTATGACGTCTTGGATGGTTGGCATTCGCTTGTCAGAGGCAGACCTATTTATTGCAGAACGTTTAGTCTGACTTAACATTTTAGGCACCATCACTTGCTGAATTTGCGCGGCTGTCCGCGCTGCACAATCTGCTCGTTCATTACCAACGTCAACTGGGGTCTTACCGTTTGCATGGGCAGTGCATTTAATGACAGGAATCTGCGCGGGCATAAGGAGAGCCTGCAGTAGGTCATTAACTAAATCCTGGTGGGATATTTCCGTGCCGGCCAAGGTATGGAATCCCCTATTCTTCCAGAGCTGTCCGAAGTCTTGAACTACCCCGAAGGCGTATCGTGAGTCAGTATAAATATTTACCCGGCGATCTGAAGTGCGTACTCTTGTTGGGTCTGAATGATCCACTGCCCTCCTTACCATAGGCCCCAGATCCTTGGCATGGTACTGGTTGTAGACCTGACGTGTAATATGAGGGCCTACAGAAGCTGACTGTGGCCATAAATGTGGTGGTATTGTTACAAAATCGACTGTCCCTTCTTTTCCCGTGACTGTGGCTGTAATCTTGACTGGCCATTCGGTCCCAATTAACGGCCGGTATTTGTCCTCCAACTCCCTGTTCTGTCCGGTTCTGTTGTAGGCCAGGGTAACGTGGTTCAGTGAATGTTCAATGTCTAACGTCCACCACTGGGGTGTGATGGAAATATAGCACTGTTGTCTCATCCTCCATGGTTGAACCGTTACCCCTTCGTCTCCGCACTCTAGCTGTAGCTGGAAGAAACACAGTAAATCTCGGGCCAATAAGTTACAGTCCAATCCAGTAGTCACCACAAACTGATGATCTGTAGACTTATTCTCATAAGTGACTGTCACAGGTTCAGAAATAGGATACTCACACACCTGTCCTTGGAACCCCGACAAATGCTGGGTGTGGTCGGATAGTGGTAGTCGAAGTTCTGATTGCACCGAAGACATGGCTGCTCCAGTGTCGATTACAAATGGGTAATGTTGATCTCCTATCTGCAGAGAGATAATAGATTCCCAGTCCGATTGGCAAGTCCTTATGATTAAATTAGCTAGTCAATCTTGTGTTGGGAAAGGGTTTGCTTGGGAGAAGTCGGTCTCCCCTTGGTGAGTAGCCCTCCTTTGGGTTGGGTAGTCTCCTTCTGCTGCCCGTCTTTTAAAGGGGCATTCCTGATGCCAGTGATCTGTACTACCACAATTAAAACATGCATTGTTCCCTCTATATCTGCCTCATCCTCTTTTCCCAATAGACCAATGGCCCCTCAGAGGGGGCGGCAGTTGTAGAGCTGTTGGTGCATACAGTGGGCCATAAAGAGGGGCTGAGGGTCCATTTGGGTGGGTTTGATATCCTCCCCCGTGTTGATCCACCCACCCAAGGTCACAATATTGGGGTTCCAGCTGGTACGCCACCGTATCTGCCGCTGGTTGGGGTCTCAGATCATCCTTTTTCATTACATACTTAGTCTTAATCTTTGTAACTGAGCCTCCTTCCTGGCCTACACCCTCCTTCCAATAAAATCTGACTGCCTGGGCCATCTGGGAAGGGTCGTTCTCTGTCCAATTCATGTTATTACATTTCACGGCAGTAGCCACGGAAGGTGGTAGGCAATGCATTAACATAGCACAATATTGAGGGGAATTCTGACCATTTTGGTACAGCAAGTCGCCTGACTGCCCACGGTAGATTTCACTAAAACGTTCCAGAAAATCCTCTAGCTCCTCCGTCTTTTTTGGTTTGAGGTCTAAGATAGCAGAGATGTTTATGGGCTTTTGAAATGTGGCATTCAACGCATTCAGGATTTGTGCCCGTCTATCATCGTCCAAACCATGAAGTGCGGCGTGGCTAGCATAATTCAAGTGGTTGAGATGACTGCGGTACTCTGCTGGGGTTAAAACCTGCTGGACTAGGGCCCAGAGGTCCCTTGAATCAGCTTGATAAACTGAGATGGTAGTTCTCAGATAGTCCACGAAAGCAGCAGGAGATTTCTTCCTGTCTGGGATTGCAGCCAGAATAGCCATCATCTCACTGGGTCTCCATGGGAAATAAACGCCTATCGTGGGCTGGGCTGCTGCTGCTGCAGCATCAGGGTTAGGTATTTTCCTAATCGGCAACTGTCTCAGAGTCTCACTAGGGGGCGCTTTAGCGGATTCCTCTGGCTCTTCAAAGACTTCGACGTCCTTCCCTTCCGATAGGGGGAGCTCCGGCTCCTCAGGACTATTCCTGTCCTCTTTCTTTGTTCTCATACTTTTCTGTCCTACCATATCGGTCTTAAGGGATCTAGGTGGTATGCGTAATTGTTTCTGGATAGGATCAGACCCCTCTCTCATTGTCCGAGATCGGGTCCTGGAGCTAACTGGGCTTGTGGAACAGAGCTCCCCTTCTCTAACAGACGGTGAAGGTGCAGAAATAGGACTCAAGCTATCAACCAAAGGGACTGGAGAGGCTGGCATGATTTGAATCTGGGGAGTAGTGACTGGATATAAATTATGATCCCCTGGTGGTTCTGGAATTAGTGCAGACAATGCTACTGGCGCAGTCGGGACTCTACCCGACATGGTCCAATTCTCTAGGTCATCATCTGCCTCGGTCAATGCAAGGCCAGCCATTGAACTACGTAGCCCATTTTTTAACTCGAGTCTGCCCCGCTAGGTGTCTCCCTCTCTTTACTTGCGCATTTTTTTTGAATGCACACTCCTTTTTCAAGATCTCCAGAGTTTTCTGGTTCCCCCCTTCACGAATTGGATTCCCCATTTTAAGGGCATTTTCTTGCCAACTTGATAACATAATCTTATCCCTCTCCTCTTGACAATATTGTCTCCATAATCCAATTAACTCTTTTGCTTTCATACTTTGGCTCTTTTTCTAGATTTCACCCTGAATTTTCTTAATGACGTCCAGATCTTTAGTGCCCCCTAGTGGCCATTCGTCAGCCAATTTCTTCCTTAAAGTTGCTGACATTTTTCTAAAATCCCTCGCTTTATCTGGATAAATATCACAAAATATTTGCAATGAACTGTCTGGATCACTCGTGTTATCCAAGCAATTCCCCATAATCTCGAACTAGTCCTCAAGACTGCATTGTTCGCCACTACAGTCCAATGATACAATTTTAGCTTAATCAACTATAGTTTCCAAAACACTCATGGAACTGAACCGTCTTGCCGTCGTCCCATCAATTCCAAAACACACACACGTGGAACTAAACCATCTTTCCGACGTCCCATCAATTCCAAAACACACACACATGTGGAACTAAACCGTCTTTCCGACGTCCCATCAATTCCAAAACACACACACGTGGAACTAAACCGTCTTTCCGACGTCCCATCAATTCCACAATCAACTCAAAACTGAACTATCAATCTTATGATATCCCATCAGGTTTTTTTTAAACCCTCAGTCGCACCTACATCGACTGAATTTTTAATTTTCTAATCCCCAGACTGATCTTTGATTTTGTCGAGACGATCTTTACGTACCAACCGCGAGTGACCAGACCAATCAGACCATGAGAAGAGGGGAAAATCAATGTGGTAATTTTCCAGCCACACACATTGTGGGCCCATTTCCACTTTCCTTGTCCAATTCTGATTTCGCAGTTGGCCGGTGACCGTCTGGAGAAATCCCGGGTTTCGGCACCAAATGACAATATTAAATTCTTTACCCGTCAGTCTGGCCTCAATAAAACTCAAGATGGATTTGTAGGTATAGTATATTGTATTTTGAACCAACTTGCTAGGCTGACTCGCTCCACAGAGATTCAGAACACACAAGAGGTCTCCTGGAGCTCCAGAACCAAGTGAGATTGGAGACAAAGAAATCTTTACAAATCTCATTCAAATGGCATCAAGTTTCACATACAAGATTATCGTAGGTCATCCTATACACCTCCTGACCTGGCCATATATCCTGATTGGCTCACTTCGCATTCCTTAACCCTGGGCCTCTTGTTACCCAGCATCCTTTTCCCCATCCTTGCCATGCTTTCTGAATCCCTTTGTCCTTTGTTTGTGAACTCACTACTATCAGACTGGCTCACATCTACATTATTGTAACCAATATTCGAACTAACTATTTTATATCACATTCGTTTGTTCAATTCCTCATCCCCACGAACCACAATAAGAGATAGTTGGGCCGACTGACGACTATAAACAATGGGGGCAACACCGTCTCCACGGTCTGTAGTTGCTCTCCCATACATGTAGGTAAATGAGCCACCGTGTTTGTCAAAGCCAAAGTCTAGACTCCCAGTTGTATGTGGTTGAAAGTGCTCTAGGCCACCATGGATAACCCCCCTCCAGTGTCCAAATCCATTAGCAGCATGTGTCCGTTATCCTGAGTGGAGATACAGGGAATTGAGGTAAATCGGCCCCTCTCGTGGTGTCCCACCCCTTGACAACTCAGTCTCACAGATGGCAGGGCCCAGCCCGTGGTCCACCACGAGGAGAACCCTGCTCGGATTCCGCTGAGGGTGATTCGCCGATGTGTGGCCGCTGGTTCCGGCATGATTGCAGGCAGAAAGGATCTGGATCGTCCAAGTGAAAGTTTGTATCTCTAGACAGGCTTCTACGCCAGCCAGAACACCGAGGCCATTGTGACCTCACTGCTTGCAATCGTGCCGGAACTGGCGGCCACACGTCGGCGAATCACCCTCAACAGGGCTCTCCTCGTGATGGACCAGCCTGCGACCATGGGCCGGGCCCTGTCATCTGTCAGACCGAGTTGGCAATATCCAGGCTTGGGCTGACAAGTGGCAAGTTACATTAGCGCTGCACAAGTGCCAGACAATGACCATTTCCTACAAGACAGGATTTAACCACCAAGCTTGACATTCAATGGCATTACTGTCGCTGAATCCCCCACAATCAACATCCAGGGGGTAATCATTGATCAGAAACTGAACTGGACCAGTCACATTGATACTGTGGCTACCAGGGCAGGTCAAAGGCGAGGAATCCCACAGCGAGTAACTCACCTCCTGACCCCACACAGCCTGTCCACCATCTACAGGGCATAAGTCAGAAGTGTAATAGAATACTCTCCGCTTGCCTGGATCAGTGCAGCTCCAACAACACTCAAGAAGCTCAACGCCATCCAGGACAAGGCAGCCCCGCTTGATTGCTCCTCCTTCCACAAACATTTAAACCCTCCTCCACCACCGACAAACAGTGGCAGCCGTGTGTATCATCTACAAGATGCACTGCAGTAACTCACCAAGGTGAGCACCTTCCAAACCCACAATTACTACCATCTAGAAGGACAAGAGCAGCAGATACCTGGGATCCCCACCACCTGAAAGTTCCCCTCCAAGTCACTCACCGCCCCAACATGGAAATATATCGCCATTCCTTCACTGTCGCTGGGGCAACATCCTGGAACTCCCTCCCTAACAGCATAGTGGGAGTACCTACACCTCAAGGACTGCAGAGGTTCAAGAAGGCAACTCATCACCACCTTCTGAAGGGAAGCTAGGAATGGACAATAAATGCTGGCCTAACCAGCGATGCCCACATCCCATAAAATAAATTTTTAAAAAGGTCAGAAATGGAATTCTTTGCTGACAATTGCACAATGTTAAGCTCCACTCACGACTCCTCAGATACTGAAGCCGTCCATGTTCATATGTAGAACCATGTGTTGCCCAACTGCAGAATCACATCTAACAGTGGATGTTTTGTTTTGGGTTTTTCTTACTGATTACAGGAACATTGATTCAGCTCATAAAAGTTCCCCATGAGTCAGCATGATTGCGAAATGATGGGACTGTTGGTGAGTGAATACGGGGTAGAATTTACTGCCCTCCCAAGGTGGGTTTGGTGTTTAAACAGGTTAGAGGGCTGTGGGGAATCCACTACCTTCCTGCCACCATCCTGATTAAGTCTGGTTTAGTTCGATTAAGTCTTGTGTCTGCCGCACCATCAATTGAGGTACTTAAGTGTCCCTCTGTGTCACCCTGGTCCACTCCACTATCATGCCCAACTCCCCATCCCTTGCAAACACAGAAGTTGCAACACCTGCCACTTTATCTCCTCACCATTCAAAACCATAAAAACTCTTTTCAGGGTTAAGCAGCGTTTCACTTGCACTTCCTTAAATTTGGTCGACTGCATTCGCTGCTCCCAATGCGGTTTCCTATACATTGGGGAGACTAAACGCAGGTTGGGTGACCGCTTTGCGGAACACCTTTGCTAAGTCAGTAAGCAGGACCCCAAACTTCCTGTTGCTTGCCAATTTAACTCAGCACCTTGCTCTCTTGCCCATATGCCCATCCCATCTGTCCTTTGTTCTTAAAGTTGCTACTTTTTGTTGCAATCTGTACAGTTCTAACACATTGGTCGGGATTCTCAGACCCCGTGTCGGGTCGGAGAATCGCCGGGAGGGGGGCTCCGCCGATTCCTTGGCGCCGATTCTCGTGCGCCTGCGGGATCGCCGCGCTCTGGTAGGGGGCCGTTGAAAGCGCCCCCCCCTCCCCCGGCGATTCTCCGCGCCTCGACGAGCCGAGTGCCTGCCGTGTTCGACTGAGTCCCGTCGGCGTGGGTTAAGTATGGTCCCACCCGGTGGCACCTCGGAGTTTTGGCCGCAGGTGCAGTCCTGGTGGGGGGGGGGGGGGGGGGGGGGGGGGATCTGACTCCGGGCGATGACCTCCACGGTGGCCTGGCCCGCGATAGGGGCCTACCGATCGGCGGGGTGGCTAGTTCCGTGGGGGGCCTATGTTCATCCGCGCCGGGCCCCTATAGGGCTCCGCCATATTGACCGGCGGGGAGACGAGAAACCATGCGCAAGCGTGGACTCGTGCCAGCCGTGGCGCGCATGCGTGGACCCACGCCTGCTGTGGCGCTCATGCGTGGACCTGCGCTGGCAGTGGCGCGCCGGCTTCCGAGCGCCGGAGCAGCGGACACTATTCCGGCACCATACTAGCCCCATAGGAAGGGGTGCATACTGGCGGCCCATTGACGCCGGAATGGCTCACACCACTTTTGACGCTGGCATCAGAACTTGGCCGCGGGTTCAGAGAATCCCGGCCATTATCTCTCCCTTCAGTCTTGACGAAGAGTCAAAGGACTAGAAACATTAACTCTGTTTCTCTGCTAATAGATGCTGCCAGACCGGCTGTATTTTTCTGGCATTTTCTGGTCTTGTTTCAGATTCCAGCAACCGCAGTATTTTGTTTATTTATGTTTGTCTTTTACCTTCAGCAATTTTCCCAACTCAACAAAGATACAAATTCCGTAGAATTACCCCACAGCAACTGTTCCAGCTGTGTCCGTTAATACTCTTTAGGAGGTTGACCAATAATCATTACCCATCTTTAATAAGGCAATTAGCTTAACGCTGTAATCGTCACAGTATACACTTGCTGTTAGATTGGCAGTATAGGCAAATCCATACAATGTTATCAACTGTTTAAACTATTCATTGCCAACTGTGATCCATTATCTGAGTTTACAAGGTCCGAAATTCCACCTATTGCAAATATTTCCTTCAACGATGTAATTGCTGCTTCAGAAATATGACGCAGAAGTTGCTTGACTTTTATCCATCTGGAGTAGCAATCTGGAGACTGACTACTGCAGTCAAGAACATCTTACCTGCAGTCAAGAACATCTCACCTCTGTATTCAAAGATGTCCATCTCAAGACAATCCTTCCCATGGTTGTGATGGGAAGATTATATCAATCGCTTTCTTGTCTGCTGATGGTGAATAGCAAAAGTAAGACAGCTTTATGTCATTTCTTCAAGTTATTTGGAAGACCAGACCACCAAACTTGCAACCTTTGCTCTGGCTTGGCATTTTGTGATGCCCAAAAGTCCTTGGTTCAATCATTATAGTATGTCAAGTTTCAGACTCTCTCATCATAGATGCATCCATAATATGCTTTGGAAATTGAAAGTCAGCTGCCAGATGTTCATATTTATTTATGAGTGTTTCTTGTTTCCTGTGGTTTTACAACAGAATTCACACTCTAGTTCCCTCTCTGAGTAGACCCGTCAGGACATCATCCACGCAATGCATGACTCCATCCAGTCCTTATAGGCTGCTTGACATTGTCCCCTGGAAGAGTTATGGGGATGATATGATGCCAAAGGATAGTCTGTTGAAGCAAAACCTCCCAAGTGGAGTAATGAAGGTTGTGAGCAACTTAGAATCTTCATTGAGGGAAGGTGCGTAAATCTATTTGCATCTAGCTTTATGAAGACTGAAGTCTTTCCCAATTCAGCTAAGCTCTCATACACCAATGCCTTAGGATGAACTTTGCATTTAACTACTTTGTCCACCTGTGTAAGATCTATGTAAATTCTGCTAGATCTGTTGGGGTTTGACACTGGAATCATCCTCAAACACCAGATGGTCACCCGAACAGGTGTCGGAATGTGGCGGCCAGGGGCTTTTGACAGTAGCATCATTGCAGTGTAAATGTAAGCCTACCTGTGACAATAAAGATTATTATGGTTGGTTCTGTCAAGGTGAAATAAGCCTCTGCTTCAACATAGAATAAAATTCCTTTGGCAAGAGTGGATAGGGAACTTTCTGGGTGCACACAGACACAATGGCTTTGTTTCTGGATGTAGAGTGACATGGTGTGCTTACTTGAGCCTTTCTGTCCTTCAAACAGCTGTGGGAATTCAGTTTTGATTCTACTCCTCTACTCTAGTTCCTCTACTCCGCAAATCTGATGTAAGCTGGTACAGGTCGTCCTGCTGAAAAGTGAGCAACTCTGGTTCTGAATCACATACAATGTTTCTGTAATGTCTTCCTCTTGATATTGGAGGGTTGCCTTCAGTTCAACTATAACCTAGACTTCTATCTGGCCTGGCCTGTCCAGGTTTTTGCATGCTGGCTGAAGACAGCATCTTTCCAACCATGGTTCAGCATCAGAAAGAATTGAAATTGCTGAACTTGTGTCTAATGTAAAAGTATTGTTTCTCCCTGCTAGGATATCAACACTCCAGTAGTTCTCACTTGCTTCCTGGATCTCTCCAACGATCGATGCTTCAGCATCATGGATCTCAACTACTTCATGGATCTTACCATCTTCTAAAGGCTTCTCTTTGTGCATATTCTGTCCAGGTTCCTTGCTGGGAACACAATCTGGTCCATTTTTCCACAGAAATGGAATTTAGCCTCTTTGCCTGGGCAGGTTTCACATCTGTGTTTTTTGCTGCCACACCAAACAGCTGGGGCCGTTCATAGATGATCTTCCTGTCTCGCTTACTTAATTATGACAGCTTTTCATTTTTTTACACTTGGCTTACTTTACTGAGTCAGTTGTTTTTGAGATAGGGATTTGCCTGTCAGCTCAAACCACTATTCAATTCTGATTCCTGATCTTAGCTTTTCTGTCCTGTTGGATTGCCTTTGCAATCATCTCTTGATGGCAAGTAGTCAGACAAGACATCAAACACTCTCACAACGATTCTGTCTCTGGTCAGTTCATCTTTCAAGCTGCCATATTAACAGTCCGCTGCAAGGCTATACAGGTCATTTATGAATGCATCAATACTTTCCTCTTGACAGTGGATATGTTTAAATTTAGCCTGCTCAACAATGATATTCTTTCTCATTTTGAAGTACGTTTCAGGTGCTTTCTTACTTCATTGTACGTGGCCTTCTCCTCATCAACATCCTGCACGATGAGGATATCATCTGCACAGTCACCATTGCATATAACAGCGCACTGACCTGTTCACAGTTCAACTTCACAATGAGGCACGATAAAGCCACCATTGTCCCAGATGACCATAGGCTGCTTTACCCTTTTGAAGGGGAGAGCAGACTGGTGGTGATTAAACCTGAGGATCACCACACCTCAGGCGAGGGGCAAGGTTGAGAAGGCAGGGCTCTTATGAAAAACTAATACAATATCTGGCAAATCTCTGACTCCATTTTGGCCATGCTTTTGCTTGTTTAAGGACAGTGACTGTCTCAAAGCATCCAACCAATAGTAGGGACTTCCATCACTATTTTTCATACTCTGCCACCTCTGCATTTGGACAGCGCCTTCCAAACATGTGACATCTATCACTTAGGACGGGGTGGCAGTGGTTAGCACTGCTGCATCATGGTGCCGAGGACCCGAGTTCGGTTCCTGACCAGAGTTCAATTCCGGACCATGTGGAGTTTGCACATTCTCCCCTTGTCTGCATGGTTCTCACCCCCACAACCCAAAGATGTGCAGGGTAGGTGAATAGGTGGATTGACTACGCTAATTTGCCCCTTAATTGGGTGCTCTCAATTTAAAAAAATCTATCACTCAGGACAAAAGCAACAGATGCATTGGAACATCATCAATCCAAGTTCTCTCCCCCCCCCCCCCCCCCCTCTCCCCAAGTCCCAAACCATCCTGGGTTCTGTCGGATTGCCTTTCCATCCTGACTTGGAACTATATCACCGTTCCTTCACTGCTGCTGGCACAGGGCTTTCCACAGTAACTTCATTGCAGTGTTAATGTACGCCTACTTGTGACAATAAAGATTATTAAATTAAAATCAAAACAACTGGAACTCCCTCCGTGCCATCTTCCTACATCACAAGGCACCACCTTCTCAAGACCAATTAGGGATGGGCTCTAAATTCGGCCCTCCCTCGCCACATCCACATATTTACAAAATTGTAACCTGCTTCCAGCAGGCAGCGAATTTGATATCGGGATGAAGCTGTCCCTTGTGAAAACAAAAAGTCTTTGCCACCTTCTTGAAGAGATGAAGGGCTTCGCACCTTTTATTGAATCAGACAAACCTGGCTCGGTATCAGCGTGTGGCCATCGGAGTCAACCTCCTCCAACAGTATCGCGGAACGTGGTAATTTAAAATCCTCAAACATAAAACGGGCGCGCCAATGCATTGCCCGTCGACGCTGAAGGAGGAGAGGAATGGCGCCGAGCAGCCGGCAGACAGCCGGGCGACAACTCTCCCGCCTGCCGGCAGGCCCGGCTTTGCGCATGCTCACACTCTCGCCGCGCACGCGCACGGTGCCGGCACCGGCTCGCGCGTGCGCAGACGCCGATCTGCCGTCTCCCACGTCCCGCTCACCCGGAGGCACCGAGAGCACGAGGTTCGCTCCCCGTTTCGCTCCTGTGCCTTTAAAAAGCAAGAAAAGGACGTCGAGCTAGCAAATTCATAGCTTGAGCATCTTTGGAATCTGGACTCCAATACAAAGTTTAAACAACAGAGCAATGCTGAGGGGGGAATGGGGAGCTTACAATGGTTGGAGTGTTCTCAATGTGATTGGGAATTTTAAGGCCTAGATGCCTGTGGGCAGCGATTTAATTAGTAACCGGGACTGATTTTAGGGGGAGGTCTCCTGGCACAGTAGGTGGTGCCCCCTCCCCCCACCTCCGAGCCAGTAGCTCTGGGTTCAAGCCACACCACAGGATCTGTTGGCCAAGGAAGATGCGCTCATAATGCGGCCATAAGGTTGAGTCTCAACATGCAAAATTGGTGTGGTGGCACAGTGGTTAGCAGTGCCATTAACACTGCAATGAAGTTACTGCGAAAGCCCCTAGTTGCCACATTCCGGCGACAGAGAGAGAATTCAGAATGCTCAAATTACCTAACCTACACGTCTTTCGGGACTTGTGGGAGGAAACTGGAACTCCTGGAGGAAACCTACGCAGACACAGGGAGAACATACAGACTCCGCACAGCCAGTGACTCAAGCCGGGAATTAAACCTTGGACCCTGGCACTGTGAAGCAACAGTGCTAACCACTGTGCTACCATGCCGCCCTTTAAAACCTTGCCTTTTCACCAAGCTTTTGGTCAAGTGACCTAAACTTGCTTAGTATCTGTGTCTGGCTTGTTATGCTGCTGTGAACTCACTTGGAACATTTTTCTACGTCAAGGTGACCTCTAAATGTAACTTGTTGTGTGATTACTCCGATTAGGCAATGCAGCAAGTCATGTGTTCTGACCAATTTCTTTTCTTTCTCAGCCAACATCACTAAAAGACAGATTATCTGGACGTTATCGTGTTGTTTTTTATTAGCTTGCTGTGTGTAATTTAGTCATCGCCTTTTCCTCCCACAGTCCAAAGTGTGCAGGTTACTGCAGGTTAGGTGGATTGGCTATGCTAAATTGCCCCTTAGTATCCAAAGGTTAGGTGGGGTTGCAGGGTTACGGGGATAGGATGGCGGTGTGGGCTTAAGTAGGGTGCTTTTTCCAAGGGCCGGTGCAGATTCGATGGGCCGAATAGCATCTTTCTGCACTGTAAATTCTATGGTTCTATGATTACAATAGTTACTACACTTCAAAAGAATATAATTGACGGAAAGTTTATTTGGAACACCCACTGTGGAGGAAGGCTCTATGGAATGACATTTCTTTCTCTCATGAAAAAGAGAGAAAAAGACTTTATTCAAGCAAAGTAACAGGTAATACAACACAATACAGTAAACACGGCCCAGCTTACGATAGCACAAGGGGTTGACTAAGATGTATCCATTACAGTTCTACAATATAATTAGCAAGCATAAGCCAGAAATGATGACCTTGGCATCATAAAGGAGGCAAAATGAGAGTAGGTGAGGATGTTACCATCGCTGTCACAAAGAAGACAATGTCTTCTGTAGACTGATAAGAACAGGATGCAGCTTCAAAGCAACAAGGAGATGACTGGAAAGAGAAGGGTTATATCGTGATGAATCATGGACAACTGGTCAGAATCACTTTGCATTTAGTCAGATAGCAATAGTACTGAGAATGTACAAAGCAACAAAGATGTGACAAAACAGATTCTGTAAATCAGAATCAATATCATATGAGATTGAAGCTGTTTCTCTCTTCAAAAGAAATCCAAAGTCTTCCAGGATCTCCTGTGTAACTTCAAACTCTTTATCTGTGAGCTGAAGGACCAATGTCTCCAGAGATTCCTCAGTTTCCTGTACATTTGCAACTGGGTCTAGTTGGTTTATAAAGTCTTTTGACTTTAAACATCTCTCCTCAATCTTTGCCATCTGGATAACCAATGAGAGTAACATTTACAATGTAAGCTGTGATTATAATTCAATATAAACAACAGGTAATGCAGTGTTTAAAAATTCCTCCCCTCAAAAATATAAAGGCTCATTCTAAACGTCTTACATGTCTTAAATGTCAAGTTTCTCCACTCCTTCTGGTGGGGTCTGTTTCTGGAGGCCAATTCCACCGATACCAATATCTTCCTCAAATGACCCCTCTTCAGGTAGGATAACTATTTAACTGTGGAAGGCATTGCTAAATCTGCCTTACATAGCATTCCCACAGATACCTTCAGGCACAGAATGATGGATAGCGAGTGGGAGCAGGTTTTCTGGTTCAGGTTCACTGATTCAATTTAACTCTCTTTAGATTGGGCACATGTGACACCATAAGTCTGAATTTTATTTCAGACTTTTGCATTCATAGGGATGATTGCAGCCTTCATGGGGACCCAGTACTCACTCTTGAATGTTGTGGATTCACAAAGGGTAGACAGTACTGCAGAAACACAACACGCATAATAGAGCACTTGCTTCACTGTACCAATGAAGTACTGGCTGCATCTTTCAACAAACATCCTATCAAATCCTAGGTTGGTGAAAGAATTAACAGTGCCTTTCCTCTCCCAACGTCTTTTATATTGGAATCAGTTACAAAAGCATCAGCCTGTGTCCAATTCAGCAATAATACAAAGTTTGCCATTCTGAAGGTTGCAAATCAAATACCCCGAATGCCGAATCTACCAGGGTGGAAAAGACTCGGAGAAAAGATGATATTAATTATAAAGTAGTTAATGGGTGGCTTAGATTTCAAAATCCTATGCAGCTTGCAGGAGGAAGAAAGTCTTAGCGAGTTAAAGTGTGCAACCGGGACAGAAAGTGATAGAACAGGAGATGGCGTCAATGAGCCTTGATTTCAAATCACAGTTGGAAAACAAGGAAGAGGTTGCTTGTAAGATGGCAAGTTTAGAATTTACAAAGAACATTTCACAGCAGCTTTGATCACAACAATATTGATTAAACGAAACAACACCAGATAGTGTCCCTAACAAAAGAAATTAGAAATGTGTGCTGTTTTGTTTCTGAGGTCTTCAATGAAATGGTATCTGTTCCTGAAGTGAATCACATTCTGCACTGATAATTTTGTGTCGTGATCACAACAGATAAACACAGCAAACAGGCACAGAGTTTGATTCATTTCAGTTTAGATTTTCTGCTTAAAGATTGATCTTTTTCTCTATATAACCCATTGCCATAGTCAAAAAATTTCTGGGGCTTGAACTAAGACTAAAAATAAGTCAATAACACCCAGGAAGCACTCAACCTGGACAGAATAATTGTCTCAGTCTCAGACTAGTTCATCGTGTCCAGAATGGCCATCAAGTGAGACGATTGAACACTAATGCATCACATTTACATAGATAATTGGCAAAAGAACACAACAAGAGAAATCACTGTCACCAATGTTACTGTATGGGTGTGCTTAAACAATCCCATCAAATTCTGGTTTTAAAATCTGTTAAAGTAGAGAAGAGTTTGTTACAAATTATTTGAATATTTGTATAATAACATAAGTGACAGTAATTTCTACCCCCTGTACTTGAAACAATTGAAACAATTCTGATATTGTAATTAACTCCATTCAATAACCTCTGTTTTCAGGAGCCTTGAATTTCAGATCCTGGCTATCAGCTAGAAATCAACCTAATTCATTCTCTTTCACTTCAATCAATAACAAAGTATATTTCTTACCAGCTTTAACTGTATGGGTAAAATCTTCATCTCAATACTAGTAGCCAATTGTATGGCAGTGTCTGGATGAAGTACTGAAAAGGAAACAGAACAATTCAGACCACCTTGTGTTGAAGATTCCACTGAGTTGCACTTTGTATGTTTGAACAACAACAGCAAATACGTATTTTTTTATGTTGCTTTTAATGTGGTAAAAATCAGGAACATGTTTTAGTGAGCCACAGCGTTGCTTGCCACCCGCCTGGCTAGAAGCTTAAATATCCTGCTCCAGCAACAATTCTGCATTAGTCTGGATATACACATGTGTGCAGCTCTTTTAATAAAAAGTATTTTAATGTTTAGAGAGCAGAAGGGGGTAGATATGCAGCGCTCTAAGTTATTTAAAATAGTGTCAGATAGATGAAAACAAAGTGCCTCATAAACTCATAGATGTTCAAAGCACAGAGTGAGGCCACTCAGCCCATAATGTCCGGTCAACAAAGAGCTGACTGCACCAATCCCATTTTTCAGGGCTTGGCCCCAGAGCCTTGGAGGTTACAGCAGTGCAAGTGAATATCTAAATACTTCTTAAATGTTGTGAGAGTTTCTGACTCAACCACCCTTTCAGGCAGTGGGTTCAAGGCCCTATCACCCTCTGGGTGAAAAGGTTTCTCCTCAATTCCCCTCTTAGCCCTCTACATCTGAGCTTAAAACTATGCCCGCTGGTTATTGACCCATTTACTAACGGAAAAAGTGCCTTCCTATCCACCCTATCTATGCCCCTCATAATCTTATACACCTCGATCAGGTCCCCTCTCATCCGTTGCTGCTCCAATGAAATCAGCTCCAAATTATACAAAATTCCTCAGAACTCAGTCCCTGCAGCCCAGGTAGCATCCTGGTAAATCTCCTCTGCACCTCCACCGCAAACGCCCCCCCCCCCCCCCCCCCCGCCCCCCCCCCGCACATCCTTCCCATAACGTGATGACTAAAACTGCACGTAATACTCCACTAACCAGCCTAATCAGCGTTTTATACATTTCCAAGTGCCAAACAAACCTTGAACACATTGCGAACTGGAAAGGGCGGCACAGTAGCACAGCGGTTAGCACTGTTGCTTCACAGAGCCAGGGTCCCAGGCTCGATTCCCGGCTTGGGTCACTGTCTGTGCGGATTCTGCACGTCCTCCCCGTGTCTACGTGGGTTTCCAGTGAGTGCTCCAGTTTCCTCCCACAGGTCCCAAAAGACGGCTGTTAGGTAATTTGGACATTCTGAATTCTCCCTCAGTGTACCCGAACAGGTGCCGGAGTGTGGCATCGAGGGGCTTTTCACAGTAACTTCATTGCAGTGTTAATGTAAACCTACTTGTGACAATAATAAAGATTATTATTATTTGACACTGGCCTGGACATTACCTCCATGAAGTGTCAAACTGATCAGTGTTGGTCATCCTCCGCCAGCGAGTCTCGTTTGAGTTCACTTTATCATTGTCACAAGTGCTATTTGTGATTTTTATCAATGACTTGAAGGAGGGGGCTGAAGGGTGGGTCAGTAAATTTGCTGATGACACCAAGATTGGTGAGTAGTGGATGAGGTGGAGGGCTGTTGTAGGCTGCAAAGAGACATTGATAGGATGCAAAGCTGGGCTGAAAAATGGCAGATGGAGTTTAACCCAGATAAGATCTTATGAGCCTTTTTCCTCGGATGGTGATGTCTAGCACGAGGGGACATAGCTTTAAATTGAGGGGAGCTAGATATATAGAGAGTAGTAAGGGCGTGGAATGCCCTGCCTGCAACAGTAGTGGACTCGTCAACACTAAGGGCATTCAAATGGTCATTGGATAGACATATGGAAGATAAGGGAATAGTGTAGAAAGGCTTTAGAGTGGTTTCACAGGTTGGCGCAACATCGAGGGCCAAAGGGCCTGTACTGCGCTGTAATGTTCTATGTTCTAAGTGCGAGGTGATTCATTTTGGTAGAAAAAATTTGAATGCGGATTACAGGGTCAACGGCAGGGTTCTGAGGAATGTGGAGGAACAGAGAGATCTTGGGGTTCATGTCCACAGATCTCTGAAGGTTGCCACTCAAGTGGATAGAGCCGTGAAGAAGGCTTACAGTGTGTTGGCGTTTATTAACAGGGGGCTTGAGTTTAAGAGCTGCGGGGTTATGATGCAACTATCCATGACCCTGGTGAGACCACATTTGGAGTATTGTGTGCAGTTCTGGTCACCTCATTATAGGAAGGATGTGGAAGCATTGGAAAGGGTGCAAAGGAGATTTACCAGGATGCTGCCTGGTTTGCAGGATAGGTCTTATGAGGAAAGGTTGAGGGAGCTAGGGCTTTTCTCTTTGGAGCGGAGGAGGATGAGAGGCGACTTAATAGAGGTTTATAAGATAATGAGGGGGATAGATGGAGTGGACGTTCAGAGACTATTTCCTTGGGTGGATGTAGCTGTTACAAGGGGGCATAACTATAAGATTCAGGGTGGGAGATATAGGAGGGATGTCCGAAATAGGTTCTTTACTCAGAGAGTGGTTAGGGTGTGGAATGGACTGCCTGCTGTGATAGTGGAGTCTGACATTTTAGGAACCTTCAAGCGGTTATTGGATAGGCACATGGAGCACACCAGAATGACAGGGGGTGGGATAGCTTGATCTTGGTTTCGGACAATGCTCGGCACAACATCGAGGGCCGAAGGGCCTGTTCTGTGCTGTACAGTTCTATGTTCTATGTTCTAGACTTACATTAACATTGCAATGAAGTTACTGTGAAAATCCTCTGAGTCAAGTCAAACCGTGCACTGCACTGTCAGTGCAAAATGGAAGTGCCTCCACACCAAATATAAACATGCAGTATTAATGCAAACTGATACACCACACATGTTGAACTCTGTGGTAATGTCACAACGGCATCCATCTGTTTGTAAAAGGCCTTTTGAGGCAGTATCACAAAAACCATAAGACAACCAAAAAAGTTGGATCAGAATCTGTTTGAAACGCCCATGTTCAAGCCTCCCATTCTCCAATCTGTCCCTTGTGCCTCTGCTTCACATGCCTTACTAACACGATCAATTGTTGAGGGTGTGATTCAAGGTATCTCCCTCTCAGTGTTCAACAAGAGTCTCTATTAGAAGTCTCTAGCTGAAATATCTTCACCTACACTGATAGGTTTGACAGTGAAATAATCTATTGTGATATAGCACAGATCACAGTCTATACCAGCATCAGTAGCAATTAACTAACTAGATCTGTTAATATTACTGTCAGCTGTTTTATAGAATCAAAACGATAATGTGCATTTATATAGGACCTTTAATATGATAAAATATCCAACTCACTTCATAGTTGGCTTATCGCAAACAATTTTACACTGTGCCAGAGATGCAGGCATTAGAACAGGTGACCAAACGTTTGGTAAAAAATATAGATTTAAACAATATAATAAAGGAGGAGGGAGAGGTCGAGAGACTGAGAGGCTTAGAGAGGAAATTCCAAAGTTAAGGGTCTAGACAGCTGAAGGCAGAAGTTGATTTGTTAATTACGCTATGAATAAGTGTTGTTGAAATACGTTTTGTTTTATACCATTGAGTGACTGGATGAGAGTGGCTACAGTCTCTATGATTCCATTCTGTTGGGGAGACAAGGTGAGGGGCTGTCCCGATGGATCAGCCTTCCGAATTCCCAATAAATCCAGCAACCTTTCAATACTTGCTCTGTTCTTGTCTTCCATCTGATGCAACGCTTGGAGATCGGGTTGGAGACCTTCGTGCATCTGGTAAAGCTGTGAACATATTGTGGGTAGGGGATGGAATTAGAAAAATATTAACTTTTGTGTACAGAGCGACAAGGGATATTGTGCAGGAGATGAGAACATTTCCAAATAAATGTTCACTGTTGGCATCTAGCATTCTTCAATAAGATGGCCGAAACCACAATAAAGCTCCCCAATCCTACTTCAATCCTGACCCTGGTGAGTACCTGCTTCAATCCTGGCCCTGGCGATTACCTGCTTCAATCCTGGCCCTGGCGATTACCTGCTTCAATACTGACCCTGGTGATTATCTGCTTCAATACCGACCCTGGTGATTACCTGCTTCAATACTGACCCTGGCGATTATCTGCTTCAATACTGACCCTGGTGATTACCTGCTTCAATGCTGGCCCTGGCGATTATCTGCTTCAATACTGGCCCTGGTGTTTACCTGCTTCAATACTGACCCTGGTGATTACCTGCTTCGATGCTGATCCTGGTGATTACCTGCTTCAATCCTGGCTCTGGTGTTTACCTGGTTCAATATTGACCCTGGAGATTACCTGCTTCAATACTGACCCTGGAGATTACCTGCTTCAATACTGACCCTGGCGATTACCTGCTTCGATGCTGACCCTGGTGATTACCTGCTTCAATACCGACCCTGGTGATTACCTGCTTCAATCCTGGCACTGGTGATTACCTGCTTCAATACTGACCCTGGTGTTTACCTGCTTCAATACTGGCTCTGGCGATTACCTGCTTCAATGCTGACCCTGGTGATTAGCTGATTCAATACTGGCCCTGGCGATTACCTGCTTCAATGCTGACCCTGGTGATTAGCTGATTCAATACTGGCCCTGGTGATTACCTGCTTCAATACTGGCCCTGGCGATTACCTGCTTCAATCCTGGCCCTGGTAATTACCTGCTTCAATACTGGCTCTGGTGATTACCTGCTTCAATCCTGACCCTGGAGATTACCTGCTTCAATACTGACCCTGGTGATTACCTGCTTCAATCCTGGCCCTGGTAATTACCTGCTTCAATACTGGCTCTGGTGATTACCTGCTTCAATCCTGACCCTGGAGATTACCTGCTTCAATACTGACCCTGGTGATTACCTGCTTCGATGCTGACCCTGGTGATTACCTGCTTCGATGCTGACCCTGGTGATTACCTGCTTCAATCCTGGCCCTGGTGTTTACCTGTTTCAATACTGACCCTGGCGATTACCTGCTTCAATACTGGCCCTGAAGATTACCTGCTTCGATGCTGACCCTGGAGATTACCTGCTTCAATACTGACCCTGGAGATTACCTGCTTCGATGCTGACCCTGGTGATTACCTGCTTCAATACTGACCCTGGAGATTACCTGCTTCAATCCTGACCCTGGAGATTACCTGCTTCAATGCTGGCCCTGGTGATTACCTGCTTCAATCCTGACCCTGGAGATTACCTGTTTAAATACTGACCCTGGTGATTACCTGCTTCAATACTGACCCTGGAGATTACCTGCTTCAATATTGACCCTGGTGATTACCTGCTTCAATACTGACCCTGGCGATTACCTGTTTCAATACTGGCCCTGGTGTTTATCTGCTTCAATCCTGGCCCTGGTAATTACCTGCTTCAATACTGACCCTGGCGATGACCTGCTTCGATACTGACCCTGGTGATTACCTGCTTCAATACTGACCCTGGTAATTACCTGCTTCAATACTGACCCTGGCGATGACCTGCTTCGATACTGACCCTGGTGATTACCTGCTTCAATACTGACCCTGGCGATGACCTGCTTCGATACTGACCCTGGTGATTACCTGATTCAATACTGACCCTGGTGATTACCTGATTCAATACTGGCCCTGGCGATTACCTGCTTCAATCCTGGCCCTGCGACTACCTACTTCGATACTGACCCTGGTGAGTACCTGCTTCAATCCTGACCCTGGAGATTACCTGCTTCAATACTGGCCCTGGTGATTACCTGCTTCAATACTGGCCCTGGAGATTACCTGCTTCAATACTGGCCCTGGAGATTACCTGCTTCGATGCTGACCCTGGAGATTACGTGCTTCAATCCTGGCCCTGGAAATTACCTGCTTCAATCCTGACCCTGGAGATTACCTGCTTCAATACTGACCCTGGTGATTACCTGCTTCAAACCTGGCCCTGGAGATTACCTGCTTAAATACTGACCCTGGTGATTACCTGCTTCAATATTGACCCTGGTGTTTACCTGCTTCAATCCTGGCCCTGGAGATTACCTGCTTCAATGCTGGCCCTGGTGATTACCTGCTTCAATACTGGCCTTGGTGAGTATCTGCTTTGATGCTGACCCTCATGATTACCTGCTTCAATACTGACCCTGGTGATTACCTGCTTCAATGCTGACCCTGGTGATTACCTGCTTCAATGCTGGCCCTGGCGATTACCTGCTTCAATCCTATCCCTGGCGATTACCAACTTTGATACTGACCCTGGTGATTACCTGATTCAATACTGGCCCTGGTGTTTACCTGCTTCTATCCTGGCCCTGGTAATTACCTGCTTCGATGCTGACCCAGGAGATTACCTGCTTCCATACTGACCCTGGTGATTACCTGCTTCAATCCTGACCCTGGAGATCACCTGCTTCAATACTGACCCTGGCGATGACCTGCTTCGATACTGACCCTGGCGATTACCTGCTTCAATACTGACCCTGGTGATTACCTGCTTCAATGCTGACCCTGGTGATTACCTGCTTCAATACTGACCCTGGCGATGACCTGCTTCGATACTGACCCTGGTGATTACCTGATTCAATACTGACCCTGGCGATTACCTGCTTCAATACTGGCCCTGGCGATTACCTGCTTCGATACTGACCCTGGTGAGTACCTGCTTCAATCCTGACCCTGGAGATTACCTGCTTCAATACTGACCCTGGAGATTACCTGCTTCGATGCTGACCCTGGTGATTACCTGCTTCAATCCTGGCCCTGGTGTTTACCTGTTTCAATACTGACCCTGGCAATTACCTGCTTCAATACTGGCCCTGGCGATTACCTGCTTCAATACTGACCCTGGAGATTACCTGCTTCAAGACTGACCCTGGAGATTACCTGCTTCAATCCTGGCCCTGGTGATTACCTGCTTCAATACTGACCTTGGAGATTACCTGCTTCAAGACTGACCCTGGAGATTACCTGCTTCAATACTGACCCTGGAGATTACCTGCTTCAATGCTGACCCTGGTAATTACCTGCTTCAATCCTGACCCTGGAGATTACCTGCTTAAATACTGACCCTGGAGATCACCTGCTTCAATCCTGGCCCTGGAGATTACCTGCTTAAATACTGACCCTGGAGATTACCTGCTTCAACACTGACCCTGGTGTTTACCTGCTTCAAGACTGACCCTGGAGATTACCTGCTTCAATACTGACCCTGGAGATTACCTGCTTCGATGCTGACCCTGGTGATTACCTGCTTCAACACTGACCCTGGTGTTTACCTGCTTCAAGACTGACCCTGGAGATTACCTGCTTCAATACTGACCCTGGAAATTACCTGCTTCGATGCTGACCCTGGTGATTACCTGCTTCAATACTGGCCCTGGTGTTTACCTGCTTCTATCCTGGCCC
This sequence comes from Scyliorhinus torazame, assembly GCF_047496885.1. Classification (NCBI taxonomy): domain Eukaryota; kingdom Metazoa; phylum Chordata; class Chondrichthyes; order Carcharhiniformes; family Scyliorhinidae; genus Scyliorhinus; species Scyliorhinus torazame. The sequence continues at coordinate 121,141,181 of NC_092727.1, forward strand.
TGGTAATTACCTGCTTCAATCCTGACCCTGGAGATTACCTGCTTAAATACTGACCCTGGAGATTACCTGCTTCTATACTGACCCTGGTGATTACCTGCTTCAATACTGACCCTGGTGATTACCTGCTTCAATCCTGGCCCTGGCGATTACCTGCTTCAATACTGACCCTGGTGTTTACCTGCTTCAATCCTGGCCCTGGTGATTACCTGCTTCAATACTGACCCTGGTGTTTACCTGCTTCAATCCTGGCCCTGGCGATTACCTGCTTCAATACTGGCCCTGGCGATTACCTGCTTCAATACTGACCCTGGTGTTTACCTGCTTCAATCCTGGCCCTGGTGATTACCTGCTTCAATACTGACCCTGGTAATTACCTGCTTCAATGCTGTCCCTGGTGATTACCTGCTTCAATGCTGGCCCTGGCGATTACCTGCTTCAATCCTGACCCTGGAGATTACCTGCTTCAATCCTGATCCTGGTGATTACCTGCTTCCATACTGACCCTGGTGTTTACCTGCTTCAATACTGGCCTTGGTGATTACCTGCTTCAATACTGGCCCTGGCGATGACCTGCTTCGATACTGACCCTGGTGATTACCTGCTTCAATACTGACCCTGGTGATTACCTGCTTCCATACTGACCCTGGTGTTTACCTGCTTCAATACTGGCCTTGGTGATTACCTGCTTCAATACTGGCCCTGGCGATGACCTGCTTCGATACTGACCCTGGTGATTACCTGCTTCAATACTGGCCCTGGCGATTACCTGCTTCAATCCTATCCCTGGCGATTACCTGCTTCAATACTGACCCTGGCGATTACCAACTTTGATACTGACCCTGGTGATTACCTGATTCAATACTGGCCCTGGTAATTACCTGCTTCAATCCTGACCCTGGAGATTACCTGCTTCAATCCTGGCACTGGTAATTACCTGCTTCGATGCTGACCCTGGAGATTACCTGCTTCAATACTGACCCTGCTGATTACCTGCTTCAATACTGGCCCTGGTGATTACCTGCTTCAATACTGACCCTGGAGATTACCTGCTTCAATACTGACCCTGGAGATTACCTGCTTCAATACTGACCCTGGTGATTACCTGCTTCAATCCTGGCACTTAATTACCTGCTTCGATGCTGACCCTGCGGATTACCTGCTTCGATACTGACCCTGGTGTTTACCTGCTTCAATACTGACCCTGGCGATTACCTGCTTCAATACTGACCCTGGTGATTACCTGCTTCAATGCTGACCCTGGTGATTACCTGCTTCAATGCTGACCCTGGTGATTACCTGCTTCAATACTGACCCTGGAGATTACCTGCTTCAATGCTGACCCTGGTGACTACCTGCTTCAATACTGGCCTTGGCGATTACCTGCTTCAATACTGGCCCTGGCGATTACCTGCTTCAATACTGGCCCTGGTGATTACCTGCTTCAATACTGGCTCTGGTGATTACCTGCTTCAATGCTGACCCTGGTGATTACCTGCTTAAATACTGACCCTGGAGATTAAGGGCAGCACGGTAGCCTTGTGGATAGCACAATTGCTTCACAGCTCCAGGGTCCCAGGTTCGATTCCGGCTTGGGTCACTGTCTGTGCGGAGTCTGCACATCCTCCCCGTGTGTGCGTGGGTTTCCTCCGGGTGCTCCGGTTTCCTCCCACAGTCCAAAGATGTGCAGGTTAGGTGGATTGGCCATGATAAATTGCCCTTAGTGTCCAAAATTACCCTTAGTGTTGGGTGGGGTTACTGGGTTATGGGGATAGGGTGGCGCTGTTGACCTTGGGTAGGGTGCTCTCTCCAAGAGCCGGTGCAGACTCGATGGGCCGAATGGCCTCCATCTGCACTGTAAATTCTATGATCTATGATTACCTGCTTCAATACTGACCCTGGAGATTACCTGCTTCAATGCTGACCCTGGTGATTACCTGCTTCAATCCTGGCCCTGGCGATTACCTGCTTCAATAATGACCCTGGTGATTACCTGCTTCGATACTGACCCTGGCGATTACCTGCTTCAATCCTGGCCCTGGCGATTACCTACTTCGATACTGACCCTGGCGATTACCTGATTCAATACTGGCCCTGGGGAGTACCTGCTTTGATGCTGACCCTCATGATTACCTGCTTCAATGCTGGCCCTGGTGATTACCTGCTTCAATACTGGCCCTGGTGAGTATCTGCTTTGATGCTGACCCTCATGATTACCTGCTTCAATGCTGGCCCTGGTGATTACCTGATTCAATGCTGACCCTGGTGATTACCTGCTTCAATGCTGACCCTGGTGAGTATCTGCTTCAATACTGGCCTTGGTGATTACCTGCTTCAATACTGGCCCTGGTGAGTATCTGCTTTGATGCTGACCCTCATGATTACCTCCTTCAATACTGGCCCTGGCGATTACTTACTTCAATACTGGCCCTGGCGATTACCTACTTCAATACTGACCCTGCTGATTACCTGATTCAATACTGGCCCTGGTGAGTACCTGCTTTGATGTTGACCCTCATGATTACCTGCTTCAATCCTGGCCCTGGCGATTACCTACTTCGATACTGACCCTGGTGATTACCTGATTCAATACTGGCCCTGGGGAGTACCTGCTTTGATGCTGACCCTCATGATTACCTGCTTCAATGCTGGCCCTGGTGATTACCTGCTTCAATACTGGCCCTGGTGAGTATCTGCTTTGATGCTGACCCTCATGATTACCTGCTTCAATACTGGCCCTGGCGATTACTTACTTCAATACTGGCGCTGGCGATTACCTACTTCAATACTGACCCTGCTGATTACCTGATTCAATACTGGCCCTGGTGAGTACCTGCTTTGATGTTGACCCTCATGATTACCTGCTTCAATTTTGGCCCTGGCAATTACCTGCTTCAATGCTGACCCTGGCGATTACCTGCTTCAATGCTGACCCTGGCGATTACCTGCTTCAATGCTGACCCTGGCGATTACCTGCTTCCATACTGACCCTGGTGATTACCTGCTTCCATACTGACCCTGGAGATTACCTGCTTCAATGCTGACCCTGGCGATTACCTGCTTCAATGTTGACCCTGGCAATTACCTGCTTCAATGCTAACCCTGGTGATTACCTGCTTCAATGCTGACCCTGGCGATTACCTGCTTCAATCCTGGCCCTGATCTTTACCTGCTTCAATGCTGACCCTGATGATTACCTGCTTCAATGCTGACCCTGGTGATTACCTGCTTCAATGTTGACCCTGGCGATTACCTGCTTCAATGCTAACCCTGGTGATTACCTGCTTCAATGCTGACCCTGGCGATTACCTGCTTCAATCCTGGCCCTGATCTTTACCTGCTTCAATGCTGACCCTGATGATTACCTGCTTCAATGCTGACCCTGGTGATTACCTGCTTCGATGCTGACCCTGGTGAGTACCTGCTCCAGTGCTGACCCTGGTGAAAGAGAATTGTAAGGTCTAAAAGGCTTAGGACAGATGGAGCCCTTGAAGTATATAAGGCAAGTAGGAAAGAACGTAAGGTAGGAGTTAGGAAGGCTAAAAGGGTCATGAAATGTCTTTGGCAAACAGGATTAATGAAAATCCCAAGGCGTTGTATACAAATGTTAAGAGCAAGAGGGAAGCCAGAGAAAGGGTTAGTCCATTCAAGGATATTGGAGGGAATCTACATATGGAACCAGAGGAAATGGGAGAGATACTAAATGAATACTCTGCCTCAGTATTCATCAAAGAGAAGGACTTGGTGGATGAGGAGTATAGGGTAGAGTGTGTAGATATTCTGAGTCATGTTGATATTAATAAAGAGGTGTTGGGCATCTTAAAAAGCATTAAAGTAGATAAGTCTCCAGGGCCTGATAGGATCTACCCCAGAATACTGCGGGAGGCAAGGGAAGAAATAATTGATTTTGACAGTAATCTTTGTAACTTCATTGGCTACAGGTGAAGTTCCAGAGGACTGGAGAGTAGCCAATGTTGTTCCATTGTTTAAGAAGGGCAGCAGGGACAATCCAGGAAATTATAGGCCGGCAAGCCTTACGTCAGTGGTAGGGAAACTATTGGAAAAGATCCTGAGAGATACGATTTACTCACATTTGGAAACAAATGGACTTATTAGTGATGGACAGCATGGTTTTGTGAAGGGGAGGTTGTGCCTCACTAATTTGATCGAGTTTTTTGAGGAAGTGACAGAGATGATAGATGAGGGAAAGGCAGTAGAAGTTGTATACATGGACTTCAGTAAAGCCTTTGACAAGGTACCTCATGGTAGACTGGTACAAAAGGTGAAGTCACATGTGGGGCGGGATTCTCCGACAGCGGGATTCTCTGTTTCGCCGGTGCCCGGGGGTTTCCCGATGGCGTGGGGCTGCCCCAAAATGGGAAACCCCATTGACTGGCTGGCGTAATGGAGAATCCAGCCGACGGGTCGAGGCCAAAATGAGGCGTGGCGGGGCGCAGAATCCAGCACCGGATAAGAGGAGAACTGGCAAGTTGGAGACAGAACTTGCTTGGGCACAGAAGACAGAGGGTAGCAGTAGAAGGGTGCTTTTGTGAATGGAAGACTGTGACTGGTGGTGTTCCACAGGGCTCAGTTCTGGGGTCTTTGTTGTTCATGGTGTATATAAATGATTTGGAAGAAAATGTAGCTGGTCTGATTAGTAAGTTCACAGACGACACAAAAATTGGCAGAGTTGCAAATAGTGAAGAGGATTGTGAGAGGATACAGCAGGATATAAACTGGTTGGAGTCTTGGGCGGAGAAATGGAAGATGGCATTTAACCCGGACAAGTATGAGATAATGCACTTTGGAAGGTCCAATGCATGTAGGAATTACACAATAAATGGTAGCACTCTTGCAAGTACTGACAGGTAGAGAGATCTGGGATCACTGAAAGTGGCAACGCATGTGGATAAGGAAGAAATTGCTTGACAGTAATCTTTGTATCCTCATTGGCTACAGGTGAAGTTCCAGAGGACTGGAGAGTAGCCAATGTTGTTCCATTGTTTAAGAAGGGCAGCAGGGACAATCCAGGAAATTATAGGTCGGCGAGCCTTACGACAGTGGTAGGGAAACTATTGGAAAAGATTCTTAGAGATAGGATTTACTCACATTTGGAAACAAATGGACTTATTAATGATGGACTTAAGAAGGCATATGGCATGCTGGCCTTCATCGGTCGGGGCATTGAATATAAAAATTGGCATGTCATGTTGCAGCTGTACAGGACCTTAGTTGGGCCTCATTTGGAATATTGTGTACAATACTGGTCGCCACACTACCAGAAGGATGTGGATGCTTTCGAGAGGATACAGAAGCGGTTTACTCGGATGTTGCCTGGTATGGAGGGCATCAGCAATGAGGGAGGTGGATAAACTTGGTCTGTTCTCACTGGAATGACGGAGGTTGAGAGACGACCTGATAGAGGTCTACAAGATTATGAGTGGCATGGACAAAGTGGATAGTCAGATGCTCTTTCCTAGGGTAGGAGAGTCAAGTACTGGGGGACATAGGTTTAAAGTGCGCAAGGAAAAGTTTAGAACAGATGTGCGAGGCAAGTTTTTTACACAGAGGGTGGTAAATATATGGAACGCGCTGCCTGGGGAGGTGCTGGGAGCAGGTATGACAGCGGCATTTAAGGGACATCTAGACAAATAAATGAATATGGTGGGAATGGAAGGATACGAACTCTGTAAGTGCAGACGGTTTTAGTTTAGGCAGGTACCATGGTAGGTGCAGGCTTGGAGGGCACTGTTCCTGTGCTGTATTGTTCTTTGTTCTTTGAATTGACACTGCAGTGAATCCCTCAATACTGGCACTAACAAAAACTGAAATATTCCCCGCTGCCTGCACTCCGAATTCGCAAATAAATTACTTCTGTTAGTTTGTTTTAAGGCCACTTTGAAAGGAACTAAAGTGGGACAAAAAGTTTAAATTGAAGTGGTAGATAGAGGGTTATAATGAATGTGATGTAGCGTTCCCTTCCCTTAAAGGAACCTGTTGGGTTTTTAAAACAATCCTGTGATCTCACAGCCCCATTCATCACTTGAACTTATTAAATCAATTTTGCAACTTCAAAGATGTGTGGTGAATATATAGTCATGAGGCAGCCAATCAATGACCACCCTATCACTCCCTACTACTCGAGGTCTGCTTGCAACGATGCTGCTCTTTCTTTCTCAAACAATTAAACTGAGAAATTACTCCAAAGACTTCAGCCAAAAAGACCGTTGAAAATTTTATGAATTCCCAAGCAGGCCAAACTCCCATGACAAATCCAACCCAATTCCCAATTCGTAATCCCAACATGACCTCAGTCTCACTGGCAACTCACACACTTACAAGTAACCAACTAATAATAATTAGTGTCACAAGTAGGCTTACATTAACACTGCAATGAAGTTACTGTGAAAACCCCTGAGTTGCCATACGACGGCGTCTGTTCGGGTGCACTGACGGAGAATTCAGAATGTCCAAATCATCTAACAGCACGTTTTTCGGGACTTGTGTGAGGAAACCGGAGCATCTGGAGGAAACGCACGCAGACATGGGGAGAACATACAGACTCCACACAGTCAGTGACCCAATCCGGGAATCAAACCCGGAGCCCTGCCGCTGTGAGACAACAGTGCTAACCACTGTGCTACCATGCCACTCAATGTGCAGATTACTATGGGAAATGACATTATCGGTGTTTTAAAACATGAATGAGATCAATAACATACTGATGAACTGACGTCAACCAAAAGATGTAGTAATAGAACGAAAGTGGAACTCAGGTACAAGATCAGCCACGTTGAATGGTGCAGCAGGCTCAAGGTGTAACAATATGTATATTGTGTAGGTTAACAATTTCATGATAATACTACTCATCACCAGATGGGAATCAAGGGCAGTCATATAAATATCATATGACTCGTGGGATTCTGGGAGAAGGTGTTTATGCATGAGATAGAGCAATTGTGTATTTGAGAGTTCTGCAGTTAGAGATAGCATAGTTTAATTTAGTAACCTTATACTTTAGGAATATGTATGAATCTTATTTAGTAGTGTTAATAAATTGAAATGAAATGAATGAAATGAAAATTGCTTATTGTCACAAGTAGGCTTCAAATGAAATTACTGTGAAAAGCCCCTAGTCGCCACATTCCGATGCCTGTTTGGGGAGGCTGGTATGGGAATTGAACCCGCGCTGCTGGCCTTGATCTGCTTTACAAGCCAGCTCTTTAGCCCGCTGTACTCAACCAGCCCCTGGTTAACAAAAATAGTTTTGTTCGTTAACAAAATTTGGTGTTCTCAACACTACGCACCCAAGCATCCAGGTAAAGCAAAACAGAGAACATCACATGGTACCTAAACTAGAACAGTAAGATTTAGGGGGAAAGTAAAAATCTCTGTTCAAAGAAAGAAAGAAAATCTTGTGGAAAAATATCTCAACCAGACTCCGATCGCAACGACCAGTAGCGTCGGAAAAAAAATTACCCAGTCGAAGTTTCATGGAGGGTCTTCAGACTCCAAAGCCATTCAGGACATCGGGTAAAGTAGATGCCAACTGCAAAATTTGCAAACACCAGTTTGAGCTTTATCTCTCAGCCTTGGCCCAGTGGTCAACAAAAGGTAGTGCTGTTCCTTACAATGGCTGGACCGCAGGCTTTAGAAATATATAACTCATTTCGAGAATGAGGTTGAGAAAAAGAAATATGACAAAGTCATAGACATGTTGGCAGACACTGTGAGCTGCAAATTAATGAACCGTTCAAACGATATATATTTCAAAAAAGAGTTCTAAAAGCAGGTGAAACTATTGATTGTTCATTACTGATCTCAGGCTCAAAGCGAAGACCTGTAATTTTTCAGTATTATTAGACTCCCTTCTGCGTGATAAGATTATATTTGGTGTTAAAAATGAGAAGTTCCATGATAGACTGCTCAGTCAACCAAAACTAATGCCAGAAGAAGCTATTAATATGTGCTATGCAAGCGAAAATGCTAAAAATCAATATTCCGAAATATTGATTTGGGAATGTGGCGCAGAAATGGACAATGTGGCTAACGCCATTGATGCTGTGGCGCATCTAAAAATCAGTGTGCTCCGGACAGTGGCCATTTTGTGCAGGTGCACTTGAAAAAAGTTGACCGTTTTGCGCATGGCGTCACGAGTGTCATGAGGTGCGCACGTTGCGGCCATGCCCACCCGTCGAAAAAATGCCAAGCCTTCGGCAAAGCCTGCGCGAAGTGCAGCAGACTTCACCATTTTGCCTCGCAGTGCAGAACAGGGATGAATTCGCAACAAAGAGCTGTACAAGAAATATGTTCCAGAAAGCCAGAAGAATCAGACGATGAGCCAGAAGAGGCAGACAATGAAGGTCTATTTACTTTATTTGCCAGTAGTGACGAGGTGATCACAAGTATCATACAAGCTGTGCAGGACACTGGTAAGAGTGACAGTTCTCAGCTGGACTGTGCAGAGGCTGACAATAAGAGTGTGACAGTGAAAAAATCAGTTGAGAGCACATCAATTGTGAACAGCCAACAAGAAACTGAAGACATCTTGAAGAAGTTGACTCTAGATGAGAAGAAGAAGACTACCAAAGAGACATCAGATAAGCCAAAGGGAGCTGATGTAAAAAAGCTCAAAGACACATCAGATAAGCCAAAGGGAACTGATATTAAAAAGCTCAAAGATGAATCGGATATGCCAAAGGGAACTGACCTTGAGCACACAAAGAGTAACTACAGAGCAACAGGATTCGCACAAAGGTACGGTTTTTTGGGACTTGCAGTCAAACTTGACAAAGGATGCAATATGGAAAGCAATCCAGACAGCAAATGAGCAATGGATTGCAGGACATTGTTTGGAAAACATCTCCCATTCAAGATAACACAGATAGATGTGTGTGTAGATCATGCCACGTTCACATTTGATGGCACTAATGCCATCAAAGGAGGGCCGAAGGGCCTGTTCTGTGCTGTACGTTTCTATGTTCTATGAAGGGGGATGTAACAATATGTATATTGTGTGGGAGGCAAAGGGTTAACAATTTCATGTTAATACATCTCACCACCAGATGGGAATCAAGAGCAGTCATAGAAATATCATGTGACTCCTGGGATTCTGGGAGAAGGTGATTAGGCGTGAGGTAGAACTGTTGTGTATTTGAGAGTTCTGCAGTTAGAGATAGCATAGTTTAATTCAGTAACCTTATACTTTAGGAATATGTATGAATCTTATTTTGCAGTGTTAATAAATTAGTTTTGTTAGTTAACAAAGCATGATGTTATTTGTTCAACATTACGCACCCAAGCCATCCAGGTAAAGCAAATCAGAGAATATCACACAAGGGACCAGATTACTCCTATTTCTTATGTTTTTCACATTCTTGAGAATAATCAAACACTGTGTTTTCTAAAAGTATGAATATTCTGTCAGGACACGATGGCCAGGAATGGAAATAATGTTCAGCCTTGGTCAGACTTTGACATTCAAGAACATTAGGAATTAATGGTGTGGATTTTATTTCTAATCATTCAAGCAATGTGGGCTTCACTGGCTAACGTGATCGTCCACATCGAGGCAGCCGCGCAATTATATCTTACTCAATTTTTATTTTCGAGAACTTACCATAGCCAAGATCCATCCCTAACAAGAGAAAACCGCAAAATATCATAGATAGCCAGCAATATGTGGATTGGCCATACTAAATTCCCCTTAGTATCCAAAGGTTAGTTGGGGCTACGCGGATAGGGCGGTGACATGAGCCTAGGTAGGGTGCTGTTTCCGAGGGTTGGTGCAGACTTGATGGGCCAAATGGCCTCCTTCTGCACTGTAGGGATTCTATGATTCTATCTTCAACTTTAAAACTGAGAAAGTTAAGATACAAACCATTAGCTCAAGATCTGGAAGATCATCACAGCTGCTAAGAATCTCAAGGAAAGTCTGGAGGAAAATGAGCCTCGTGCCTTCAGAAAGTTGAGCCAATCCAGTGAGTTGATTCTTCGGGGAAGACGTTGATTCTAATGAAAAGAGATTACTGTTGAGATTTGAACAGACGGCTCTGATAATGATATTTTAATCAGTGGGATCCTCCCCCGTTTACCCAAAGGGGACAAAAATGTGATGTCAGGCACAAATGGTGTTGCACATAATGATTAGGAGTTTTTATAACAATCTGATCAAAAGCGCAAAGACTAGATGTATCAAGTATAAAAACAGAAAATGCTGGACAATCTCAGTAGGTCTGAAAGCGGCTGTGGAGTGAGAACGGAGCTAACGTTTCGAGTCTGGGTGACTCTTTGTCAAAGCTAGGTAATAAGTACAGCCTGGCTCTGTAATTGCAATGCAATTAAATGGGTCTTTGACCCGCCAATTTCTTTTTTTTACTATAAATTTAGAGTACCCAATTATTCTTTTCCAATTAAGAGGCAATTTAGCGTGGCCAATCCACCTACTCTGCACATCTTTGGGTTGTGGGGGTGAAACCCACGTAGACACGGGAAGAATGTGCAAACTCCACACGGACAGTGACCCAGGGCCTGGATTCGAACCCGGGTCCTCAGCGCCGTAGGTTGCTGTGCTAACAACTGTGCCACGTGCCGCCTGCTCCGCCAATTTCAACTAGGGCCAATTTCATCACAAAATTTGGGAACGGCGGCTTATAGGAAGCTTGATCCAGGTGGCTACACGTAGCAATGATCCCACTACAAATGTTTACATCCCATGGGAGCGTCGACATTTCAGAGCAGTATTCCAAGAGTTAATAGAACATAGAACATAGAACATAGAACGATACAGCGCAGTACAGGCCCTTCGGCCCACGATGTTGCACCGACATGGGAAGTCAAAAAACAAAAGCCATCTAACCTACACTATGCCATTATCATCCATATGCTTATCCAATAAACTTTTAAATGCCCTCAATGTTGGCGAGTTCACTACTGTTGCAGGTAGGGCATTCCACGGCCTCACCACTCTTTGCGTAAAGAACCTACCTCTGACCTCTGTCCTATATCTATTACCCCTCAGTTTAAGGCTATGTCCCCTCGTGCTAGCCATTTCCATCCGCGGGAGAAGGCTCTCACTGTCCACCCTATCTAACCCCCTGATCATTTTGTACGCCTCTATTAAGTCTCCTCTTAACCTTCTTCTCTCTAACGAAAACAACCTCAAGTCCATCAGCCTTTCCTCATAAGATTTTCCCTCCATACCAGGCAACATCCTGGTAAATCTCCTCTGCACCCGTTCCAAAGCTTCCACGTCCTTCCTATAATGAGGTGACCAGAACTGTACGCAATACTCCAAATGCGGCCGTACCAGAGTTTTGTACAGCTGCAACATGACCTCATGACTCCGGAACTCAATCCCTCTACCAATAAAGGCCAAAACTCCATAGGCCTTCTTCACAACCCTATCAACCTGGGTGGCTACTTTCAGGGATCTATGTACATGGACACCGAGATCCCTCTGCTCATCCACGTTGTTCGAAAAGTGTGATCCTTGACGTGTGATAGACGAACAACAATTCCCCTGGGGCAGTGGGGGGTTTCTATAGATTTCCCTTGGATTGTTTCGCTCGGAGATTAGCGTAAAGCCCAGAATAACAGTATAAACAACCGTGGAAATTCAACCCAATGTGCGTATCACATGGCTAACAATCTGGTTTAATATTGTTATTTTGAGAAAATATAAAATTGGAGCTTGGTTTCATCTTACTTTGAGCTAAATAAAGAATCAATAAATAAATACCACATTGAGTCCACAGACTAATGTTTTTTCATGCCTTACTTTGAACACTTCTTTAAGATCATGATAAAGTTTGGATTAGTGACATGTTGGAATAACAGAAATGAATGCAATATGAAATTAAAACAAACCTATTAGACTTCGGGTTTTATGATATACATCTGAAGAAACAAAAAAAATTGTGATTTTAAGACAATAGCTGATTATCAATAATGTTTGAACCGAAGAATCAACTATTCGTCTGCAGAAGTCAACTAAACTTAAATCCATACGTATGGTCAAATGTTCAATGTCTACTACTCCTTACAACTCAAGGACTATTCCATTACACTTTTTATTAATATTTAATTACTATTGAAGTCAATTCTTACTTCTAATCCATATGAATGTAAATGCATGTGTTTTAGCATTTCTCCTTACCTTTTTATTAGTAAATAAACTTACTGTATCTTAACTCAAGAAAACCTGGTTAAATTGGCTCCATTTTAAACAAAACTATTGGGTCTGGAAAAGATATCCAAGGAAAAGGGAAACTTGTTAGATTAAACCTTTGTTTCTACCCGCAGAGCGTGGGTTAAATAAAGACACAGAGCCAGTCATCTCTCCTCACCAAGGTTTGTAATAATTTTGGGTGGTGGTGGGGTATCCCAACCGTATAGTGACAAATCAAGGGGTCTCACTTGGATCAACAACATTTGGGGAACGTCACCTGGGTCTGGTTGTAACAGCAGGTGCACCCACAGTGCTGTGATGTAGGGTATTCCAGGACTCTGATCTGATGACAATGAAGAAACAATGGATACATCTTCAAGTCAGGATGATGGTTGATTTGGAATGAAATATGGAGGTGATGGCACTCCCAGGCATCTGTTCGCCTTGTCCTTAGCGAAGGCTGTAGCTGTGGGAGATGCTGCTGAAGAACCTTTGTGAGTTACTGCAGCGCATCCTTGAGATATGCACTGCAGCCCTGGTCCAACACTGATGGAGGGAGTGGATGATTCGGGTGATGTATCGGTTTCAAATCATACATAATTCTTTGTTCTCGATAGAGTCAAAAGACCCTGAGTAGTGTTGGCAAATAATTTCAGACATGCTTGTATTGTATTTGCATCTATGTACGGCCACACTTGGAATACTGTGTGCAGTTCTGGTCACCCTATTATAGAAAGGATATTATTAAACTAGAAAGAGTGCAGAAAAGATTTACTAGGATGTTGCCGGGACTTGATGGTTTGAGTTATAAGGAGAGGCTGGATAGACTGGGACTTTTTTCCCTGGAGCGTAGGAGGCTTAGGGGTGATCTTATAGAGGTCTATAAAATAATGAGGGGCATAGATAAGGTAGATAGTCAACATCTTTTCCCAAAGGTAGGGGAGTCTAAAACTAGAGGGCATAGGTTTAAGGTGAGAGGGGAGAGATTCAGAAGGGCCCAGAGGGGCAATTTCTTCACTCAGAGGGTAGTGAGTGTCTGGAATGGGCTGCCAGAGGTAGTAGTAGAAGCGGGTACAATTGTGTCTTTCAAAAAGCATTTAGATGGTTACATGGGTAAGATTGGTATAGAGGGTTATGGGCCAAGTGCGGGCAACTGGGACTAGCTTAATGGTAAAAACCTGGGCGGCATGGACTGGTTGGGCCGAAGGGCCTGTTTCCATGCTGTAAACTTCTATGATTCTATGATTCTATAATCCGAAAGTCGACGTATTTCTCAAATCTTCAATACATGGAGATAGGACAAACGACTGATGAATGTTTAATTAACCATTCATCAGCAATTTACTATTGCATAGATCTTCTGTCAATTCTTAGTCTTGTTTCTCTCCTTTTACATACCCAAGCTATCTCCATCAATCCGTAATTTTAAAACCCTGAATGCAACAGTAGTTCCAGCATGATAGGTTAACGACTCCTCCGTACTTGCGTTGAATCCTCCTTCAGCCTAATACAACAAGGAAAATTATTATATTTAATATTGAAAGTTAATGTTTCAAAGGAATTTGCAGGAAAGTCAAAATGTTGGGATCAGATTAGAAAGAGATTCAATAAAAAGTAAGCAGGGTTGAAGGACTTCAGTTATCTGATGGAACGAGGCAAACTGGAATTGTTTTGATTTTGCATTCCGTATTCTGTATGTAAACGCTAAGGGAACTGTGGCATGGTGGTGCAGTGGTTAGCACTGCTGGCTCACAGCGCCGAGGACCCGGGTTCAATCCTGGCCCCGGGTCACTTTTGGTGTGGAGTTTGCACATTCTCCCCGTGTCTGCGTGGGCCTCACCCCCACAACCCAAAAATGTGTAGCTTAGGTAGTTTGCCCTTAAATTGCCCCTTAATTGGAAAAAAATTAATTGGGTACTCTAAATTTATAAAAGAAATCTAAGGGAACTGTAGCGGCGTTGTGCAATACAATATCACCTCAGAACCATATCATTCTTCTCTTAATAAATAATGAAAGAGGCCATACAGCAACCAGTGACAGAATCAGACAGAACAGAAGGTCAGAGAGAAAATGTAGCTCAAAGTTCAGTGTTGCACTGCTCATCCCAAATGTCAATTATCACTCAGACAATCTGGAAAATACCGGAATGAAGGGAAATAGATTACAAATTAACAATATTAAAGCCATTCCTTAAAGGAATCTAATGACAGGCGGTCAGAAATTAATAGGTTAACAGAAAGTCTTTGCCGATGCCCGGCTTACTCCATTTACAGCCAGCTAAACACAGCTCATGATTATTCTTTATGACATTCATTATCTCATCTGAATCTTGATCATTCTCACAGTTTTGAATACAATTCATGTCAAGCAGGATCAATCAATCCTGTTGCAATGATGGTTTCAGTGTTCTGTTAAACCCCATCTGCTTGTCTTGACAGCTCTACCGTTTGCTGTTTTTTAAACAGTTGATCTCAATGCATTTTGTTACTTCTTCTGTTGTTCTGTTTGTTATTCTGTTGTTTTTCTTTAATTGTCTTTTTTTGGGGGGGTTTATTCATTCCCATGTGGGAATCACCAGCAAGGCGAGAACTTCTGTCTTTCCTTAACAGCTGAATGGCTAGACATTTCAAGAATCAAGCATATTGGTACATGGAACATAGAATTCCTACAGTGTGGGGGGGCCATTCAGCTCATCGAGTCTGCACCGACCCTCAAAAGAGCAACCTTCCTCGGCCCAATTCCGCACCCTATCCCGTAACCCCACCGAATTGGACACCAAGGGCCAATTTAGCATGGCTAATCCACCTAATCGGCACATTTCAGGCCTGTGGGAGGAAACCAGAACATCTGGAGGAAAACGTACACAGACATGGGAGAATGTGCAAACTCCACACTGACAGTCATCCGAGGTCGGAATCGAATCTGGGTCCCTGGGTCGCAATACTGTGGGTCAGCAGCTCCATCCAAATCAGACAAAGGGCAACAGATTACGCTTGTAAAAATCACTTAGTACTGTTACGACACTCTTGGCTAGTAATCATAGTAATCGTAGAATGTGCAGTGCAAAAAGAGGCCATTTGGCCCATCGAGTCTGCACCGGTCCTCAGAAAGAGCATCCTACTTAAACCCACACCTCCACCCTATCCCCGTAACCCAGTAACTTTTTTTTGGACACTAAGGGCAATTTAGCATGGCCAATCCACCTAACCTGCACATCTTTGTACTGTGGGAGGAAACCAGAGCACCCGGAGGACACAGGGAGAACAAACATAGGGAGAACGTGCAGACTCCACACAGACAAGCTTGGAATCGAACCTGGGACCCTGGAGCTGCGAAACAACAGTGCTAACCATTGTGCTGCTAGTGTGCGGTCAGTTCTAGTCCTTCTTGACCCAGAATTGCAGCACAATTGAAATTAACAATTAATTCTTAGAAAATACCCAAAGTCTTTAGTCTTTGTCTGCCCAATAACTAGTCATCAGGGGCGTCATTCTCCGACCCCCCAGAGGGTCGGAGAATGGCCGTTGGCCGCCGTGAATCCCGCTCCCGCCGGTTGCCGAAGTCTCCGAAGGGAGAAAAGTCGGCTGGGCGTTAATGTCGCCGCTGCCGCGGAGAATGTCACGGGTCTGCGCAAGGCAGCCGATTTTCGGCCTGCCGACATTCTCCCTTCCGGATGGGCCAAAGTCCCGTCGACGTGATGACCGTTCACGTCGACGTAAATTAAACCGCCTTTTCATCGGCGTGACCCGGTGCTCCAGGCTCACGCCGACCAGCGTGGAGGTGAGTGATGGCCTGGGGGGTTGGCTCTGGGCAGGCAATGGCGTGGCCGCAGTCTGAATGCGTGAGGAGAGGTGTGTCTCGGCTTGTGTGTGTGTGTGTGCGGGGGGGGGGTTAGAGTAGGCTGGGCTCCGGGGGAGTGCCGGGAGGGGGTCCGTGACGGGGAGGTGGATGGGGGGTCCGTGCCGGGGTGGAGGTTGGAGGGGGGGGTCCGTGCCGTGCCGGGGTGGAGGTTGGGGGGGTGTCCATGCTGGGGTGGAGGTTGGGGGGGGGTCCGTGCGGGGTGGAGGTTGGGGGGGTCCGTGCCGTGCCGGGGTGGAGGTTGGGGGGGGGGTCCGTGCTGGGGTGGAGGTTGGGGGGGGGGTCCATGCCGGGGTGGAGGTTGGGGGGGGGGTCCGTGCCGGGGTGGAGGTGGGGGGGGGTCCATGCCGGTGTGGAGGTTGGGGGGGGGTCCGTGCCGTGCCGGGGTGGAGGTTGGGGGGGGTCCGTGCTGGGGTGGAGGTTGGGGGGGGTGGTCCGTGCCGGGGTGGAGGTTGGGGGGGTCCGTGCCGTGCCGGGGTGGAGGTTGGGGGGGTTCCGTGCTGGGGTGGAGGTTGGGGGTGGGGGTCCGTGTCGGGGTGGAGGTTGTGGGGGGGGGGTCCGTGCCGGGGTGGAGGTTGGGGGGGGTCCGTGCCGTGCCGGGGTGGAGGTTGGGGGGGGTCCGTGCTGGGGTGGAGGTTGGGGGGGGGCGTCCGTGCCGGGGTGAGGTTGTCGGGGGGGTCCTGCCGGGGTGGAGGTTGGGGGGGGGTCCGTGCCGAGGAGGGGTGGAGGTTGGGGGGGGCCGTGCTGGGGTGGAGGTTGGGGGGGGGGTCCGTGCCGGGGTGAGGTTGGGGGGGTTCCGTGCCGAGGAGGGGTGGAGGTTGGGGGGGGGTCCGTGCTGGGGTGGAGGTTGGGGGGGGGTCCGTGCCGGGGTGAGTTTGGGGGGGGGGGGGGCCGTGCCGGGGTGGAGGTTGGGGGGGGGTCCGTGCGGGGTGGAGGTTGGGGGGGGGGTCCGTGCTGGGGTGGAGGTTGGGGGGGGGGTCCGTGCCGAGGAGGGGGATGGGAGGGCAAGTGAGTTGGTCCACCTGTCCAGGTGCCAGCCTCCAACAGTTGGACCCATGCGGTCCATGCCACCTGGCTGGGGGGAGGAGGGGATATGGGCAATGATGACATGTCGTCGTTCCCCTCCCCCCCACCAGGCCGTCATGTTTTCAGATCATCCACTTCAGATCCAGCCGTGGTGGCAGCCGCTCATGTCTATGTTGCCCTGGATGAGGAGGAGGAGGAGGAGCGTGCCAGAGAGGCGGCGCAGGCTGCCGCAGAGGGGCAGGCGGCAGCCGCCCAGGCTGGAGGGACACCTGACCGACAGGACGAGGAGGGGAGGAGGACGTCGCGGCCCCACGGCAACGGAGGCACCCGAGGGCGCCCTGTGTGTACCGGCCCCGGCAGTCATACCAGGACCTCACGGACCGGGAATGCAGGAGAGAATCCGGATGAGCCGGGAAAACCGTGGCACACATCTGCCACCTGCTGGCACACCTGTCACCGCGTGGCACTGGCGGGGGACACCCTCTCCCCGTGTCCGTCAAGGTTACGGTGGCCCTGAACTTTTATGCAACGGGGTCATTCCAGGCACTGAGTGGGGACCTGTCCGGCATATCGCAGACATCGGTGCACCGGTGCTTCCGGGCAGTGACAGATGCCCTATATGCCATGGCGCACCGCTACATCCGCTTCCCCGTGGACCGGGCCAGCCAAGATGCCCGGGCCGTGGGCTTCTCTGCCGTGGCCGGGTTCCCCATGGTCCAGGGCGCGATCGATGGGATGCACGTCGCCGTGCGGCCACCTGCAGATAACAGGGCCATGTTCACTAATAGGAAGGGGAACTATTCGATGAACGTACAGGTGGTCTGCGACCACCGCATGATGATCCTGCACGTCTGCGCCCGTCACCCAGGCAGTGTACACGACTCATTCGTGTTGTCGCGGTCATCCATCCCCGGCATGTACGAGGGACGCCATTCCCGGCTGTGGGGCTGGTTGCTGGGCGACAGGGGCTACCCATTGCGATCGTGGCTGATGACGCCTATACGGAGGCCACGTAATGAGGCGGAGAACCGCTACAATGATGCCCATGTAGCGACAAGGGGAGTGATCGAGAGGTGCTTTGGCGTGCTGAAGATGCGTTTCAGGTGCCTGGACCTCTCTGGGGGCGCCCTCCAGTATCGGTCAGATAGGGTCGGCCGCATCATTGTGGTGTGCTGCGTCCTGCACACATAGCCAGCAGAGGGGCGATGTGCCGCAGGCAGAGGAGGGCGGAGTGGAGGAGCAGCAGGAAGAGGCACAGTCCTCCCCAGATGAGGGGGATGGGGGCAATGGTCAGGGCAGACGGGGTAGACACAGGCGGGTGGCTGTCCACCGTTACCGGCTGGCCCAGCGGGCACGGGACAGACTGATAGACGCCCGCTTTCACTGACTAGATGGGCGTGGGAATCGGGTAGTATGGCCACAGACCGCACACCATGGCAACAGCCGACCACCCACACCCCACACCCATCCACCCACCCAGCACCCTCACCCCCCCTCACACAACCCCACCCACCCCACCCGCATGCACACCACCCCCCCCCCGCCCCCCCCCCCCCCATTGCCGATCCACCTGCGGCACAACGGGCCGGGCTCACACAGTTGCGGGTGGACGCGTGTCTATCGCAGGCCATGGAGGATGATGACAACCCGCCCTGCGATGAGCTCCTGGCTCTACATCGTTGGACTATGTCTGACCCATGGCCACAGTACCACCATCCACCCGGACCATCCCTGCATGCGGCTGTGACACTGCAGCGAACGGTCCCGTCCTCTGCCCGGGGGATGTTGATGGCGGCCCAGGGGGAAGGGGGCAGACTCACCTGGGGCTGAGGTAAGACCACCCCTCACACACACACACTTGCGCTCACGTACATGACACCCCCGCACACTTTGACAGAGCACAGAGGCAGCTTCGGTAGGTGTAACATTGACTTTAATAACCAAAGGGGTTCATGCACGTGCCCTAGCCCCTAAAACTCATCTGTGCCCTGCACCCGTGCCAACTTACTCAGTGTCTAATTGTTTGGCCTTACGGGCCCTTTGACTACGTCTACGTGGTTCCCCAGACGGTACAGCAGAACTGGAGGTGGACTCCTGTGATTCCTGCCCTCTGACACTGGATCCCTTTGGCGGCCGTTTCCTTGGGGGCGCCCTGGCCTAGATGGGGCCAGGCTGCGGCCCGGGCGACTGGGATGACGAGCTGCCAGCCCTGTCCTGCCCGTTGCCCACCTGATGCACCTGGGACGGAAGGGGGGGAGTCCGAGGTGTCGCGGTGTACCGGGACCTCCCCTACAGAGGGAGCCGTGGACGGACCACACCACCTCCTCCTCCCTCGGGGTGCCCAATGGCCCCCAGGCCTCTACATGGGTGGGGGATGCGAACGGACTGGCCATCCGACGCCCCCCTGACATCTGGCGCTGCCAGTCCTGGAGGCCCATGCTGGTATCGACAGGGGTCTGCAGGTTTGCAGCCATGGAGCCCAGGGGGTTGGCTAACCCTGTCTGTGACAGTGCAACGCCGGCTCGCACATGGCCACTGGCGCCGATGCCCTCAGCGATGCCTGCAGAGACTGGCCCATGGCCTGCTGAGACTGGGCCATGGCCTGCAGAGGACTAGGCTATGGCGTTGAGCGCCTCTGCCATCTGGCGCTGGCACTGGCTCATGGCTCCTGTGAGAGGGCAGCCATTTCCTGGGCCACAGACTCCGCCTGCACGGAAGGCCCCAGGCCTCGCAACCGTTCCCCATGTCTGACACCGTCGCACCCATTGCCTCCACCGCGGACGCCACCCGTGCGGTGTCGGCCTGGGTGGCACGTATGACTGGCACCACTCCCAGCTCCTGGACGCGGGTGGACTCCTCACCTGCGACCGCAGCCGCGCAAGCCGCCCGTCACCCTCTCCGCTCGTCTCCGGGTCGGTGGTTGCATCGGATCTATGTGTGGGTGTGGTAACTGCAGGAACCCCGGGATCCATCTGGGCGGCAGATGTTCGCTTGGGCTGGGCTGCCCTCCGACCACCCGGTCCCTCTGCTGCTCCTACCTCCACCTGCTGTACCGGGACGGCTGTGTTGTGCGCACCAGTGAGTGTACCAGACGCCTCATCACTAAAGTGCCCAACCGTGGTGAGTGTTTCTGCGATGGTGGAGGGTGTTGGTGACAGCAGTGGCGTTGTGTCGTGCTCTTCGTCCCACTCTGAGTCCATGGCACTTTGGGGTGGGGGTTCGTCTCCACCCATCCACTCGGACTCACTGTCCGGTATTTCGTCTTCCTGGGTAGTGCTGTCCGGGTAGGGGTGTCCTGGGTAGTGGTGTCCTGGGTAGTGGTGTCCTGGGTAGTGGTGTCCTGGCTCGGATGTGACGGGGGCCTGTGGCTGCCCCTCTCGTCGCTGGTGGTCGCTCCCGCACGTGACGGGGGGTGTCGTCTCCCTGTTGCTCCAGGTCTCTCCGTCTCCCGTGGTGTGCGAGGGCATCCTGCGGGCGTCGCATGCTGGAGGGTCCGGGTCTCTCCGTCTCCCGTGGTCTCCGAGGGGCATCCTGCGGGCGTCGCATGCTGTAGGGTGCGGGCCTCTCCGTCTCCTGTGGTCTCCGAGGGGCATCCTGCGGGCGTCGCATGCTGGAGGGTGTGGGTCTCTCCGTCTCCTGTGGTCTCCGAGGGGCATCCTAGCGGGCGTCGCATGCTGGAGG